>NC_081415.1:80431987-80649487 GCF_030272615.1 Cryptomeria japonica | reverse complement strand
GCTAGTTGTACATTGAAGAGGTTAGATTTTAGCATAGAATGTTTTACATCACATTTTATTAAGGATTAAAAGTAATTATAGTTGTTGTAGATTACATGTATTATTGATTGAAAATTAGGAAACAAGAGAATTCAAATTAAGTGTATAATAGAGTTTTCATATCTATTATATTATTAATCTAGTTTTAATAGGCCAAATTTAGAAATGGAAGTTGGAAACAATATTGGAATCCATTATAAACATAGGTTGAAATCTTAGGATTTTTTTTATTTGAGAAAAAGGAGTAATAATTAGATTTAATTTGGAAAGACGTGGCTATAATTTTGAATGTAATATCATGTTAATCTAATTTTTAAAATGAATTTTAAAAATGATATTGTAAATCAAATTTAGATGAAATTATGAAAAGGACAAAGAAATAAAAAACCAAGGAATTGAATTAAAAAAATGGTAATTTATATGTAAATCTAATTTTTTTTTAAGAATGTGAAATTTATATTAGTCCAATTTTCATGTAAGCCTAAAAAATAAAATTAAGAATCACCCTAAGCTTGAACCTAATTAATTGGAAAACCTGGTTTTGAAATCATAAACTAAGAAATGGATATTAGAAACCTTAGATAAGGGTTTTAGGTAAATTATAAATGGGAATGATCTTAGTTTAAATCGATATATGTTTATATAAATTTATAATTTGTTACAATATGCTTGAATAGTTTGTGAATAAGAGTCCTAATATTTGGAACTTAATAGAGACTACAAACTAGTTATAGTATTAAAAGTGACAAATCTTACTAATTTTGGTCACATATAATAAATGGTAATCTAAGTATTTCTAATTGTTGGATATGTAGTTTTGAATTGGCAGATAAGATTCCCTCCAATTTTTAGACCTTCATCTTTTATATCTTATCTAAAATGGTTAAACAATCTGACTATTTTTCTAAAAGGTGTAAAAGTTTGTGATAGGATAGAATATGCTTCCCTTGGTGGAATTTGATTTGAATGCATGGATTGTAATTTTTCATGGTGATGTAACAATCTATTTAAAATAAATATTGAAGTTATTTTTTTATCTATGATCTATTGACATGTTTGTGTATATTGTACATGGTTAGAGAGTAAGTCCGATGGGAACTCAACCCCATGCTTGTATTACGCCTAAGTATCTTAAGTATCACATAACTTTAAGATTAGATAGTTTATGTATATACTAGGAATTAATGTGTGAGATCCTAATTAAAAATTCAATCTTTATGAGCTAACCTTTCTTGAGAATGAGTAAGTGGTTTTATGTATACTAGTTGTATGTGTGAGAATGAGTCAAATCCTACTCCATATGATACCTGTACATATGAGTAAATTGGTTTTCTAGTATCTTGAGAACCTAAGAGGTAATTATCCCTTAAGACCTTGGATGACATGCTCTTAGGAATGCATTTTTATTGTTGGCATTACAATAAGTTTGTTGGTATGATGATATTGAGAAGGTTGTTGGAGATTGATGATATAATTGATAAAGGATGAT
Organism: Cryptomeria japonica; assembly: GCF_030272615.1. Classification (NCBI taxonomy): domain Eukaryota; kingdom Viridiplantae; phylum Streptophyta; class Pinopsida; order Cupressales; family Cupressaceae; genus Cryptomeria; species Cryptomeria japonica. The sequence continues at coordinate 80,647,959 of NC_081415.1, read as the reverse complement.
TACTATCTTAATAATATTATTTTGTCATTGATGTCAAGCAATTGATTTTCTGATTCAGTATGATGTTGCCATATCTTAAAGAGTATGTTTTGATGAGTATAAAGATGTCGGTAAGTGACACAGAAAGAATGTGAAAATGAAGGGGAGTAATAAGTTATTCAATGGGCAACTATTACCGAGTTAGACAGTGATGAGATTATGTTATTTTGATTGTTTTGATACCCTATATATGTGTAATCGAAGACTGAATAAGAAGGAGAAAAGATTTCATGTAACAGAATGAGTAAAGGTTTGATACTATTCTATTTTACCGAGCAAGGAGCTAGTTGGTAAATACCAAGGTTATCAGTGTCGGTTAAAGAAGAAAGAAGTTACCGAGTAAAGTTCAGTATTTACTGAGTATCAAATGAGTAGTAACAAAATGCATTGGATGAATAAATACATTATTAAATGAAGGATGGCAATGAGCTGGAGATTTATAGAAGATTGGAATGTCATGCAAGAAGTTTGTTAAGGATCAACGACAATGAAAAGTCAAGAGTTGGATCTATAGTACAAATTGAATGGTCATAACCGAGCACAAGTACCAAGGAAGGAATACAAGTTTGAAGGCAAGATAAAACATTTTTCAGTTCGAAGGATTCAATGAACCTAGTCAAGTTTGAAGATCTGATGGCTAAGATTAATCATGGGAAATGTGATTAAGGAGATTAAGCAGTTAGAAATTGCTTATAAATAAGGAAAAGTTGATGAACAAAGTATGCGGGCAAATATAAGAGCAATGATACTGCAGAGGTGATTACTGAGTACAGAAGATTGAAGAACAGATTGAGAAGCCCAGCAAGGAGGAAGATAAGTCTTATGACAAGATTATTTTATGCACATAGAGTCTTCTTTAACATTTTAGATGTGAAGTTGCAGATATATTTTATTACTGTTATTTATTTTTGTAAGTGACAGGAAGTCTCTTAACTGAGTGGACCTAACAGTCTTATTTGTAAATCCTCTAGCAAGGTAACATTCTAAATGAGTGTTTGAAATCCTTTGACAAGGTCACTTCTAACAAAGTGCAAGATTCTGATAGATCTGAGGGAAATCCCTTGACCGGGTCACATCTAGCAATGTGTTTATGTAATCTTTAACAGGATTGGCTTTTAACCAAGCATACTCTAGAAGAGTATGTTTTCTTAGTGGGTCTAAAATCCCACAGTGGTTTTTTCCTAGTTGGGTTTCCACATTAAATCTGGTGTTAAATGTGTTCTGATGTTTCAAGTTTATCAGTTTATGAGTTTGAATGATTTACAGTCATAGTTGCATATCAAGTAATTTCTACTGAGGTTGAATCTGATGAATATTTGGAATTGTGAGTTTATCTGATTCACCCCCCCTCCTCTCATCTAACTAAGAATTGGTATCAGAGCTAGAACTCCAAAAGAAAAGTTTAAAGGAACTTGAGGCAAGATCCGAAGATGTATAAAAGGGATGCACCAAATTTGAACAAGTGAAGTTTCACCACATGGTAGAAAAGGATGAAGCTGCACTTATCAGGAATTGGAGAATATGCAACATATTATATGGAGAATGATTGCATTGCACCTAGCACCTACCTGATGACAATGGAAGAGATAAAGGCAAAGCAAGAACATATTCAAGCAATGATTGAAATAACATCAGCATTGACCGACTCAGAGTTTAATGATCTAGAAGGTTGTAATGTTGCCAAAGCTATGTGGAATAAGCTTATATCTGTGTATGGTGGTGATGAACATGTTCAAAGAGAAACAGTAGACAGTCTAAGAGGACAACTTGAATCCATGAGAATGAATGAAGGTGAGAACATATTCAGTACAAGGTTAAAGGAAATTGTCAATCAAATCAAAGGAGTAGGAGGAACTATTGAAGAAAAGGATGTAACGAGTAAGTTGTTGAGAACACTTCTACCTGCTTATGCCATTTGAGTCTCTGCAATTAATGAATTAAGGTTTGTACCAAACATGCCAGTCTCTTTGGATGCTACTATCGATAAGCTACATGCTTTTGAGTTGAGTAATTTTGATAATAGTGGGTCTTCAGTTAATAAAGTTGAATCTGCATTCAGTTCTTTTCATCTTGATGAATCTAATAATTACAATGATAGAATGTATAAGTATGCAAAAGGAAATCATAGTGGAGCAAGTGAGAGATTTCACAAAAACATGGAAGAAGTACACAAACTATATGAGGAAATCAGAAAGCAAGAAGAGTTTGAAGCATTATTGGCCGAAAGGTTACCGAGAGGCAAAGGTAAGTATAAAGGATACTTACCTTTGAAATGTTTTAATTGTGATAAAATTGGACATATGGCTTCAAACTGTCCTGACAAAGAAACTAGTAAAAAGAGAGAATACCGAGATGACAGACAGAAAGACAACCAATATAGAGGGCACCAAGACTTTAGAAGGAGAGATAGAAAGACATGCCTAGTAGCTGATGAGGAATCCAATGATGAAAAATCTAATGGGACTGAGACAGAGGAAGTTGTATATGTGGCTATCAAATATGGATCAGATGAAGAAAGGTATGAAGAAAAAGCCTTACTATCACACATAAATAATAATGATTCTTGGATCATAGATAGTGGATGCTTGCATCACATGACAGGTGATAAACACAAGTTTGTTAAATTAGAAGATTATGATGGAGGTTATGTAAGATTTGGTAATGATGCACCATGTCCTGTAAAAGGTAAAGGTTCTATCACACTTCTTGACAATGCTAAATGTGATGATGTATATTGGGTTGATGGTCTGAAATACAATTTGTTGAGTGTAGCACAACTAAACAATACAGGATACCGAATAGAATTTCAAAAAGGAATTGTCAAAGTTTATGACAAACATGGAAAGTTGGCTGGTACCGAGATGCAAACAAGAGGTAATACATTTCATCTTGACTCAACTTGGAACAATTGTCTATATGCAAAAATAGAAGATACCTGGTTATGGCATAAAAGGTTTTGTCATGTAAATTTTGATAACCTGATCAAAATAAGTAAGAAGAACCGAGTAAGAGGTCTACTAAGCTTGGAAAAACCTGAGAATGCAATATGCCGAGGATGCCAAATGGGTAAGATGACAAAATCAAGCTTTACAAGTAAGTCTTACACTTCTAAAGGAATTTTAGATCTTGTACACACTAATCTTTGTGGTCCTATGAAAGTTCAAAGTTATTATGGTGATAAATACTTCATATTATTTGTGGATGAATACTCAAGGATGATGTTAGTTATGTTTTTAAAAGAGAAATCAGAAGCCTTTCAAATGTTCAAATGGTATAAGGCAAGAGTTGAAAATGAAATAGGAAGACAGTTGAAATGTCTAAGATCTGATAGAGGAGGAGAGTTCATTTCAGATGAATTTAACTTATTCTGCAATGATCATGGTATAAAGAGACAAGTGTCTGCACTGAGAACACCACAACAAAATGGGATAGCTGAAAGAAGAAACACATCAATTGTAGATTGTGCCAAAACTTTGATGATAGAGAAGAGAGTACATCAAATATTTTGGAGAGAAGTAATAAGCACTACAGTTTACACCCTGAACCGAGTACAAATGAAGAAAGGAACTATGAAGACACCATATGAAATCTAGTATGACAAGAAACCAAATGTAAGTTATTTTAAAATATTTGGAAGTAGATGTTATGTTTACAAAGATTATAGAAATGGAAAATTTGATCAGAAAAGCGAGGAAGGAACATTTCTTGGTTATTCCTTTAGGAGTAAAGCAATTAAATGTCTGATCAAATCATCTAACAAAATAGTGAAAAGTGCAAATGTGAAAATTGATGAATTTGCAGAAAGGAATGTTGAAGGAAATTCCAAAGAACCATAAGATTATGAAGAGTTTGTATATGTACAACTGAGAAGTCTAACCGAGAAAGCCAATGAAGAAAATACTCAGTTACCGAGTGATTAAGAAGATCATACAAAGCCTACCAAGCCTATATTAGGAAAATATGTCAAAAGAAATCATGCATCAAGTCAGATTATAGGAGATAAGGATGATCCAGTGATGACAAGGAACAAACTGAGACATAACACATGTCTGATATCCGATTTTAAACCGAGGATAGTAAAAGAGGCATTAAGCAATGAAGATTGGGTGAATGCTATGAGAAGAGATTGAACAAATCAAGAAAAATGAAACATGGACACCGGTCCCAAGACCAAAAGAGAAAAATGTAATTAGTACAAAGTGGATTTTTAGAAATAAGCTAAATGAAAAAGGTGAGGTCATTCAGAATAAAGCAAGACTAGTTTGCAAAGGTTATGCTCAAGAAGAAGGAATAGACTATGGTGAGACTTTTGCACCTGTGGCAAGACTTGAGGGAGTGAGAACATTGTTGGCATATGCTGCTTACAAAAATTTCAAGGTATATCAAATGGATGTTAAATCTGCATTTTTGAATGGTATACTAGAAGAAGAAGTCTATATTGAACAACCTGAAGGATTTATTGAAGAGAAGAATAAAGATCAGGTATGTAAGTTGAACAGAGCTTTATATGGCCTAAAGAAAGCACCTAGAGGATGGTATGAAAGGTTGCACTCTTACTTAATCAAGATTGGATTTATGAGGACTAGTGAAAACAACAACATGTATATGAAGAATGATGAGGATAATGGAATACTGATTTCAGCCATATTTGTTGATGATATATTTTTTTGTGGAAATGATTCTTTATGCAAGAACTTTGGAAATGAAATGTGAAAAGAATTTGAGATGTCATTAATTGGTGAAATAAAGTATTTTATAGGTTTATAAATACTGCAAATGAAAAATGGGATTTTCATTACTCAATCCAAGTATATAAAGGAAATCTTAAAGAAACTTGGAATGGAGGATTCTAAACCTGTAAGTACTCCTATGACTACTAATTGTAAACTATCAAAGAATGATGAATTTGTATCTGTTTATGAGACACGTTACCAATCTATGATTGGAAAATTGCAATATGTAGTTCACAATAGGCCTGATATAGCACATGCAGTAGGTATAGCTGCAAGATTTTTTGCAGATCCCAAATAAACCCATATGATAGCAATCAAGAGAATTTTTAGATACTTGAGAGGCATTGAAGATTATGGTTTACTATATAAAAAGAGGAATGATTTGACTTAAAAGTCTATACTGATGCTGATTGGGTAGGAAATATTGATGATAGGAAAAGCACAAGTGGTGGAGCTTTCTTTTTGGGAGAAAGACTAGTGAGCTGGCTTAGCAAGAAACAAGGATGCATTTCACAGTCAACAGCTGAAGCTGAATATGTTGTTGTAGCACTAAATTGTACCAATATAGCATGGATCAAATAGTTGTTGGAAGGTATGAATGAGACAGTTACCAAGCCAGTAACTATATTTTGTGATAATATAAGTACTATTAACATTTTAAAGAATCTGGTAATGCACTCTAAGACAAATCATATCTCTATAAAGTATCATTATCTAAGAGAAGAAGTTCAAGAAAAGAAAGTTGTGCTGGAATATGTTAGCACAAAGGAAAAATTAGAAGACATCTTCACAAAGCCACTGCCAAGGGACACTTTTGAGTATCTCAGAAGTAAGTTAGGGGTCCTACCCCTATCTAGTACTCACTGACAGAGTTCGGTGAAAGCATCAATTCTATGAATCTACAAAATACTATTTGTGAGTTGAAGCTGATTTACACACTTTAGAAGGTTGTCTAAAGTTGTGCAGGAAATAGTGAATGAAGACAAGATGCTCTGACCGAGACTAAGATGATACATTTGTATATGTTTTAACAACAAGGAAATTACTTCACAGGGGAAGTAATCATGGATTAGTTTTACTTTTGGCATTGTTGTCAAAGGGCGATAAGACTAATGACAAGGGGAGAAGATTACAGGAGGAAGTTTACAACTCAAGGATAATAGGTGAAGAATAACATCAGTCTGAATCAATTGGAATAAATCAAGTTGGTATTGCCATCAATGCCAAAGGGGGGGATTGTTGGCATTACAATAAGTTTGTTGGTATGATGATATTAAGAAGGTTGTTGGAGATTGATGATATAATTGATAAAGGATGATTACTGTCTTAATAATATTATTTTGTCATTGATGTCAAGCAATTGATTTTCTGATCTAGTATGATGTTGCTATTTCTTAAAGAGTATGTTTGGATGAGTATAAAGATGTCGGTAAGTGACACAGAAAGAATGTGAAAATGAAGGGGAGTAATAAGTTATTCAATGGGCAACTATTACCGAGTTAGACAGTGATGAGATTATGTTATTTTGATTGTTTTGATATCCTATATATGTGTATTCAAAGACTGAATAAGAAGGAGAAAATATTTCATGTAATAGAATGAGTAAAGGTTTGATACTATTCTATTTTACCGAGCAAGGAGCTAGTCGGTAAATGCCAAGGTTATCAGTGTCGGTTAAAGAAGAAAGAAGTTACCGAGTAAAGTTTAGTATTTACCGAGTATCAACTGAGGAGTAACAGAATGCATTGATGAATAAATACATTATTAAATGAAGGATGCCAATGAGCTGGAGATTTATAGAAGATTGGAATGTCATGCAAGAAGTTTGTTAAGGATCAACGACAATGAAAAGTCAAGAGTTGGATCTACAACATAGATTGAATGGTCATAACTAAGCACACGTACCAAGGAAGGAATACAAGTTTCAAGGCAAGGTAAAACATTTTTTAGTTTGAAGGATTCAATGAACCTAGTCAAGTTTGAAGATCTGATGGCTAAGATTAATCATGGGAAATGTGATTAAGGAGATTAAGTGGTTAGGAATTGCTTATAAATAAGGAAAAGTTGATGAACAAAGTATGCAGGCGAATAGAAGAGCAGTGATACTGCAGAGGTGATTACTGAGTACAGAAGATTGAAGAACAAATTGAGAAGCCCAACAAGGAGGAAGATAAGTCTTATGACAAGATTATTTTGAGCACATAGAGTCTGCTTTAACATTTTAGATGTGAAGTTGCAGATATATTTTATTACTGTTATTTATTTTTGTCTCTTAACCGAGTGGGCCCAAAAGTCTTATTTGTAAATCCTCTAGCAAGGTAACATTCTGAATGAGTGTTTGAAATCCTTTGAAAAGGTCACTTCTAACAAAGTGCAAGATTCTGATAGATCTGAGGAAAATCCCTTGACCGGGTCACATCTAGAAATGTGTTTATGTAATCTTTAACAGGATTGGCTTTTAACCAAGCATACTCTAGAAGAATATATTTTCTTAGTGGGTCCGAAATCTCACAATGGTTTTTCCCTATTTGGGTTTCCATATTAAATCTGGTGTTAAATGTGTTTTGATGTTTCAAGTTTATCAGTTTATGAGTTTGAATGATTTATAGTCATAGTTGCATATCAAGTAAGTTCTACTGAGGTTGAATCTGATGAATATTTGGAATTGTGAGTTTATCTAATTCACCCCCCCCCACCCCCCCCCCCCCCCCCCCTCTCATCTAACTAACACTTTACATATGAGTAAATTGATTTTCTAGTATCTTGAGAACCTAAGAGGTAATTATCCCTTAAGACCTTGGATGACATGCTCTTAAGAATGCATTTTAATACTACTTGAAATTGAAATTCTTTTTGTGACACATAAATTTTCATTCATCTTGTGCAAGTGAGTATCAAACTACTTAATTGAGAAATAGATCCTAACATTCTTGAGATACCCTTAGAGGTATTATTGTGCATTCTTATTGAAATAATAAATTTATTTGTTATTTTTGTAGATAGATACAATCATCCACATCCTAACCACAATTGATTCTATCTCATTCCAACATTAATTAAATAAATCCAATCATTTACTTGAACTTCCTAATCATCTTCATATCATTAATTAAATAAACTATATTTTTTATTTATTTATCCCCCTTTCCTCTATAATTCAACCTTAAATCAATTCACATTTGTTTTATTAAGTTACCCCTTCATAGGCATATCCTTTAGCAATTAAATAAATACAATCATTTATTTAATTCCCCTAAAATATCCCTTAAACAAACTAATTAGTTAGCTAATTATTCCACTTTCACATTATCTTTCTTAAGCCATGGTCATACTTGGCATGAATTTGACTTGTCCATTCCACTTCTCCAAAAATCCTCTCATCAAATACTGACCACTAATTTTTCCAAGAAGATCTATACCTTCCATCTTATACATGTGACTCTTGCACATATGTGAGATACCTTACCTATCAATTCATATATCTACATGTAATTCTAAAAAATGTATGAGATCAATCACTTGTCATAATCACACATCCCATGATCCTTCTCTCACATGTGTGAGAAATTTTAATATCCACCACTCAAATAAAGATAATGTTGTCCATCTGAATCCTTTAAATCCTTTTCCCCTTTGAGTGCACCAGTCACAAGTTGTCACGTGGAGGTTCCTTGTTCTCATAATCCTTTCAATCATTCTTCATCATTTTTCTTTCAGATCAACCTCAACCCTCGATCAAACATCCTCTCAATCTATAAATTTAACCATCCCCAAACCATTTAGAAAGAGGACCTCTTGAATGAAAAGTAATGTTGTTGATTTGAAGAGAAACCCACATACAATCTCTCAATCTCAATTGGCAGAATAATGTTGCCTAGGGTCTCTATGAACATCCCATTATATAATTTTAACTTTTTCACTCCTTTCAAGTGAGTATTTGTCCTCATGAGTGCTTGTATTGCAAAGGTATTCATTTATTAGTATTCTGGATAGTGAATTTGGACCTGTAGGGACACCTTCTCAATATTTTTATTAATAAATATGTTAATGTATAATGGCTTGTGATAATTATTGTCAGGAATTTCTTGTGATTTGAGTGTAGGCATAGGAATGGATGGGGTAATATCTTCTATGGGAGGAGGAATATCTACTATGGAAACAATATTTTCAAAAGTATTAATATTGGGTCCCTCATGAGGGGATTGTAGAAGGTTTATTGGTTCAACATCATTCAACTGGCGAGGAAAAGCAATTTTATAGATTTATAATTGTTGGTTGGGTGGGCCAATAGAGAGATTTACCTTGTCATTTACACTAGTGACTTGGATGAGATTGTTATCCATTAGACCTTGTGCTTTATGTTTTAGGGCTATGTGACAAAAGACTTTATGAAATTAGAAAAAGACATTTAAGTCATAATTTATTTGAAGAGGAAGTGAGGTATAAAGGTTGGTGGAAAGAGCTTGAATCATTAGATTTTGGTATGAATTTTTTAATCTTGTGTTTTTTTAAAAACTATTGGTTTAAGGGATAATTTGTTTGTGGAAGGTGGTACTAGAAGTGGACATGATGTGAGGGTGGAGGTTTGGGTATTGTAGTAATTATTGATCAATTATATTTGTGGTGTTATTGTAATGCATTTTACACATGGATAATTGGAAATGACACATAAAATCATTGAGTTTTTAAAGTGGCCTTGCTTATAGTGTACAAGATTACTAAGTCCTATTTCATGTGAGATTTGGAAAAAGTTACTTACAAAAGCTTTCAATATCAAGAAAAATATGGTTATAGATCCATGAGGTAATGAATAAAACTATTATAATGCATACTATGTGTATGGATAACTTGCATTTAAAATGTGATCTTCAAACACATAATCTAGATAGGAGTAAAATCCCTATATGTGGACTATATGATTTCATTTTATATCATACAAGAGAATATTCAAGGTACTTTAAAGTTGAGTGGAAATGAATGTGAAAGGATTTCATATGGTAATGGGATGTGGTGTAAATCTAATATGATTTTCCTCAAATTGGTTGGTATTGTGTCTAATTTTTGTTGCTTCTAATGGAGTTGATATAATAAATATGACATAGAAAGATCAAATGTCAATGATAATGATGGAGGAGTGGAATATGGTGGGTATTTGTAAGGAGTGGTAAATGGCGGACACAAGATGAGGAGGTGAGATGTACTAATAGTATTTGGTATATAAGGGATGTAGAAGTGGTAGGAGAATAGGTCATGATAGTTATAATGGTAAGGGATTTAGTGTTAGTGATAGGAACTTTAGTATATGAAGGAATAATAATGAGATACATGAAGCTAGAAAAGTAGGTGAAGTGGAATGTGGATCTACAAAGAATAGAATAGATGGGAAGGTGAATGATAGTAAATTGTGTTAAATGAGAGGTTGGATGGTTATGTAAGGGTATTGGATGGGTTGTTGTTTACAACTCATGTGATTTTAGTAAGATGAATACTAGGTTTGATGGTATTTTATGATTGTGGAGGGTGCATTTGAATGCAAAATGTTATATATATTTCACAATATCTCTATGTTAACTAGCCTAGTTAAGATAATTTTTTGTAGGGAATGTATCAAGTTAGTGGGAAATAAGTAGTCATTAGGATTAACAACATTTGTAACCTCTAGAAGATGTGTTTTAATTTTGATTTAGTTTGAAGGTCTTGTTAGGATTCCTAATCAGAGTTATTTGTAGTAGGGGAAATGGAAGTAATATTATCATTAGAAGCGAGTGAGGGAGATGACCTAAATATAAGAAGAAATAATATGGATTATGGTGGAGAACTATTTTTTAAGATATATTTTATCACATGGAAAGAATGAATGGGAGCATGAACTAGCTTTATCTCAAAACCAAAAGAAACTATATAAAAGGATATCATGCATCTACCAGGAAGGTTAAACTAAATGGATTTATCAAGTTTAGTCAATGAAGGTGAACATAACATGGATGTTATAGGAAGGATAAACTAGTTGGATTAGTTGCTTTCACCAAATAAAAGAAAACATTTCAGGAGTCATTTGGGAAGGATAATATAGTTCAATTTTTAAAGTTCATCAAAAGAAAGTGAACACAAAATGTAAACTTTAAGAAGACTAAACATGTTGGATTAGTCAAGTTCACCAAATGAGAGAGACATAACCATGAACCTTTGATATGTCACAAGTAGATTTCTTATGTGTTTAGTTGAGTGTGCATTTAAAGGGAAAATTAATGTTACCTAAGTCTATCTCTTACTAGCTTGCAAATAATTTACAACCAAAATATATCATACTATTTACTAGATTTGAAACTGAAAAAATCTATGTTAAATTGTGACATGTAGGACTTGGAAATTATTGATCAACAATTTGGCTAAGTATTAAAAATAAAGAAGAATGAATAACCAGGTTTAGATCCACTTGTGAGATGAAGTGGTTTCATGGAAGTTGCTCAAAATACTCTCTTGTTAATTCTTATAAAATTTATGAGTCACTTAATAAAAATGACAAGGTAGCCCTATGAAAAATGAGCTACTGTATAACATTATCAACTAGTCTTGATGGCATGTAGTGTCTTCCATAATATTAAAATAACAAACTGCTCAAAATACTTCCCATAATTAAACATAATTTTATTATACATTCTCAAAATAAAAGAAATAGGACATGATAATATATTATGACATAAATTTGTCTAAATAAAAAAGCCCAAAGATTAGGCAAACATAAGAAAACTATTTCCTTTACACGAAGTCTATAAGGTCGAGTACAAAAAGTACATAACTGAATCTATCTTGATCAGTACTCCTAAAAATGTTTCCTCTGCATGAGAATACCATGGGTGAGAACATCATTGGAGTGGTTTACCACCCAACCTCGAATCACTATGCTTCCTTGAAATTCTTCCACTAAAGAATATCTGACCATGCACAAGGATTCATAACAGTTTCAAGTCAACACGAGTGATGGAATCTGGTTTAGCATGATATAGATACATTCTAGAAGCATATTGATATCATGATATGACAAAGGGAAATAATCATAACAATTAAATAGAAAACATATACTAATGATCAATAAGCTTCAGCCAAAGCTCCTTTTTGAGTCGTCTATTAATAGGTAATTTTGAAGTATAAACTCACCCTTCTTTGTCGCTCCATATATTACACTCATTCGACATCGATTAAAATTCCAAGTAATGAGTCAAACATACATAAATTTTCATACATCTAGCATATATACTTGTCAATTATGTACAAACACTAATACAATAACAATCACAAAAGTTTATCCAACATGCATATGGCATATTCCTTGCATAACTAATTGAAATCAAAGCATAAATTAATCACACTTGGTTTCATGAACTATTACATAATCAAACATACATGACTCAATGACAACATGTGATAAAAATGGATTACAAACTAGTAGCACAAGCATCCAAGAATTTAAACCATCATAATCATCATCATACTACAATTTGTTTCTCATGAAAATATCTTACCCTTACTCTTTATTGATTCGAAGGAAAAGGGTGATAGGAAAAGAAAATATATCTTTCACTCCATAACCCTGATCACAACTTTTCCAACAATTAAATAGAAAGCTATAAGGCTATTTTATATCCATTCATAAATACTTTATCATTTTTTCCTAGGTAAGAAATTATTCCATTGCCTCAAAATAATATACTAGAATAAGCACATTCTTAAAAAGTATTGTATTGATATATCTTTCAATAAAATGGTTGAAACAATAACCTCTTGATAAGTTAGATCAATACTTGAGCATCTAATTATCAAGTATTATCAATTATACAAGAAATTATAAATCATCATCTACTAAACAAGAACAAATTGAATTATCTACAAAATTGTGAATCATGGTTAGCTATCTTGATTATATATCTCAGGTTATAAAATATGTAATTTTGTGCAATCCATAGATTGCATAAATATTGCTGGAGAATTGAGAAATTTTTTAAAACTACAAACAAATCTTCATTTATAAAAAGCAATAAGTTATTGCATTTCCATGGATATATAAAGCCTTATAACTTTTGAGTCCACAAATTGTAGAGTTTGTAACATCTAAATATTGTTGATTGACTTGTAAAATGGAGGAAAAAATATGAAATGAATGCACACTATTGAAGAGAAAGATGATGCACATGAATGTCAGATGCCAACAAGTTTTTCTTGAGGAGAGAAAGATCCCTATAAAAATTTTGAAACACATAGAAGAAAGGTGGATGATACAAACTCTAGACTTCACATGAGGTGCGTAGGATCCCGCTAGTCCTTTACAGTTTCCATTGCTTGAATTTACAACAAGTGAATGGGCACAAATAAAGTTAATGGCATTGAGGAGGAGTGCGGGATCCATAATCCATTGCCTTAATCAACTAGACAAACAAGGCATGAGTGAAGTGAAAACTAGAGAGGCCTGTTTCAAAACTCGCTTTGATACCAAATGTTGGAGAATTGAGAAAATTCTTAAAACTAAAAACAAATTTCTATTTATCAAAATCAATAAGTTATTACATTGTCATGGCTTTATAAAGCCATCTAACTTTTAATCATAACTCAATAACTAACACCTAACTAGCAATTAAATAATAAATTAAAAATATTATCTTAATTATTTATTTATTAACTACTAACCTATGTTATGCACTATTTTCTAACAAATATTACTAGATATCCACTATATTAATCTCAGGTATAATCCACTTCTTTTCTAGTTTTCTAACTATAAAATCAAATGAACCCTTCTGGTTTTTTTTGTACATATAAAGCATATCCTTTCATAAAATTTGAGTCAATGAGGCTCTTAATCTTAATTAAACATTGATTTTGTTTCAAATTACAAGAACTAAATTAACTTTAGTTAAGACCAAACTCACTATAGTGCCTGTTACATCATACAAATGAGACATTTCAAATATCTAACTATTCTTTAAGCCTTATAATTTTTTGATCAATATTTTAATGATGACCATGCTATCGTATTTATTAAGATGAAATAATCTCACTAGCATATGATCTAATAAATGATATTGTTATGTATCTTAAGAAATTAATGATTTCATGTCTTGTTCAATGCTGCTTCCGGGTTATCACACTACACGATCCATCACTAGGATGAAGAATGCTAGAGGAGAAGAAATGAATGAAGTAGATTGAGAAGCATGAGACTTGCAGACTAGGAGACTAAAAAGAAGAAGAGGGGGGAGAGGGTATAGGTGGCACAATAATCAAGAAATTAAAAATACAACAAAATATAATAAACAAAGTAATAAAAAATATTAAAAAGTGAAAAAATAATAACGAAAACACAATAAGCTAAATACAATATTGCTTAAGCTCTAAAACGAATAAAACATATAAAAAAATCGTAAAAGTAAAAAATAAGCTAATAAGGCAAGAAATAAATATTAAAAAGAAAAGAAATAGGTATATATAATAAAATAAGTACTAAATTAATATTATATTAAAAATATAGGCTAAATTTTAAAAAGATACCAAAGAGAAGAAGATGACAATTGAATAGGGGAAAACCTATGCTAATGGTTAGTGCATAAATCATATAAAGCACAAAAAATCATTCAAATAAGCAAATTAACCATTATACCTAGATGATCATTTCTTCCTTCTACTGAGCTTGGTGAAGTGGAAGATGCGCCCTAGTTCCACTTGATTCAATTTTCTCTTTGAAGGGAGATATTTGGATTTCTCTCCACTACACAACTAGATAGGATGGTAAATTGGGTAAGTGTGGCAATATTTTGGCATTAGGATGGTATGATGGAGTATTTTGATTCTCAAATGAGAAGAAAGACAATACATGAAAGATGGATGATTTGTGAGGAGATGAGACTCCAATTTATAGATTGGAGGAGGTCAAAATGGAGGGTCAATATTGATTTGAAATGGAGGATTAGGATTGAAAGAAAGTGGAGGAAGATTGGGTATACAAGGTGTGGGATCCAAGAGATATGCCATAAAGGTATTTCTTGTCTCCAGACCCCACAAGTACATGGGGAAGAGTTCCCCAAGTACACTGGGAAGATAAATAGGAATATAAAATTCTTTGGGGGAAGAGAGGAGAAATTAAAAATTCTAAAATAAAAGATTGTGTGGGAAAAATAAAGGGATAAAGGAATTTAAAAATTCCTTGGGAAGTGGGGGCATATGAATGTGCAAAGATTTGACATTCCTTGGAAGAGATAAAGTTGATGCATTTAAGGTTTGGAGGGTGAGAGAAGAAAACTATTTATGACGAAGAGTTGACCCATTCTTATTAGGAATGTGTAAGTGATTAAGGGTATTGATTAGGTGGATTGATGAGGGATTAGAATGCAAGTGGGAAAGTTAGGAGAATGTGACATGAGGAGAGATAATGAGTGGAGGAATACAAAACTGAGGAAAATGATGAGCATAATTAGAGGGTGATTAATTATGCTAGATGATAGGATTAGAAAAGGGTGATTTGTAAGAATCACATGGTTAGCTTAGTTAATTGAAGTTAATTAACTAATAGAAGTTTAGAAGAAATAAGATTGGAATGACTTTAGAAGAATGGGGAAATAATTAATTATAAAACTATAATGATAAGATTAACTGTATTCGATTTAATTAATCTTAAGAGGAAGGGGATCAACGTAATTAAATTAACTAATTATGTGGAAAGACTTAAATTAATTAAA
Source organism: Cryptomeria japonica (assembly GCF_030272615.1). Lineage (NCBI taxonomy): Eukaryota > Viridiplantae > Streptophyta > Pinopsida > Cupressales > Cupressaceae > Cryptomeria > Cryptomeria japonica. Next base: position 80,632,460 of record NC_081415.1, on the reverse strand, counting down.
TATTTATTTAATTATTTTAAGATGCCCACAACAATTTTATAAATAAAAGAAAATATATAAAACCTAATAAGAAATTAAGAATGAAAAGGGAGCCTAAAAATAAAGTAACAAAAAGAAAGAGCAAAAAGATTAAAAAATAAATAAAAATAACTTAAGAATACTAAGTACAAGAGAAAATAAGAAAAATAAATTAACAAGTAAAATAATAATTAGTATTCTAATATAAATAATATTCTAAATAGCAATAGAATGAAAAACAAACAAAAAAAGAAGAAAGAAAAACTAAAAAGGAAAAAGTAAAATGTGACTGAGATAGAAACATAAATACAAATTAAATAAGTTAAAAATAATATTAATATAAAAATATATAAAATATAAACAATGTATTGAAAACTAAGCATTACAATATAAAAATGGAATAATCTAAATATCAATTAAAAGTACAATCAATAAAGATTGCTATGATAATAAGAAAGAGAAGAACTAAGGACAAAAGGAGAACAAATGACACAAAGTAAGAACATGCATAATATTAATAAGAGGACACAAAACAACTAAAACAACACAATTAATTAAAGAAAATACAATTTTTTTTAAAAATAAAATAAAGAAAGAAAAAGAAGAAAGATGCTAGCAAAAGAGGAGAATGGGAAAAGCCACAAAAGATGACCAAAATAAGAGAGAGGGAAAGAAAGAAATAAAACTTAGGGAAAATAAAAAAGGAAAGAGAACACAACACAAAGGGGACAATGATGAAAGAAAGAGAGACTAAGAAAAGAGGTCACATAGAGGGGGAGGTGGGTGAGGGAGTGGGGGGAAGGAAAGGGGACAAGACAATGTCGCACCAAAACCTCCAAAAGCACCAAAGAAAAAATACACCTAAAGGAACATGAAGAGAGATAAGATGGGGGGGTTACTTAAATAGGTTAAAAAAAGATGTCATGAACAACTGAGACTCCATCCCTCATCCTGATTGAGGTTTATTGGAGGATTGCTAATTTCAATGGCTTCCTTTAATTTTCTCTTGAAAAATTTATCTTCTCTACAAAGAACCTGAGTGTTTTCAAGATAAGTGTGGTGTTTAGTTGATGAGGAGTGGCTAGAAAAGGCTAACTTGAGGACCCTTTCATGTTTGATGTTAGTGCTATGCTTTTTAATTCTTGTGTGGAAAGAATGACCAATTTCCCAAATATAAGGCTTACAATAGGAGTAAACAACTTTATAGACCCTTGAGTCAAGAAAAATGTCTTGACTCTCTGAGGGAAGGGATGTGGTTTCTCACTATCCTAAAGGGATTGAAGGAGCAAAAAAGTCCTTTATTGAGAATGATTTTGGAGATTTTATGATAGATTCCCTTAATATTGGGAAGGGAAGCACTAGGAAGGGTCTATTGGCAATTGACACTTATCTGGTGCTTTTCAGTGGCTAATTATTGGTTAAGGGTTGTCATTGATGGGAACTCTTCTTGGGAATTTGATCTAGTGATCAAGATTCCTCTTATTCGGAAGCAGGTGTTAACCAGTAGCCAGTTAATCGGTAATTCAGGTGTATTTCAGTAAGGTTTTGGTCTAGAAGCTTTCTGGTGATTTTGGTGATTGTTTTCGTGATTGTGGTGAATGGGAAGATCCTTAGGAAGTGTGATTATATTTTTTTAGTCCAGTGCTATGCTTTGTCAAGATTGAAGCTGACTTGAAGCTACACATTACACTTCTTGAATTCAACTTAAAGGAGATTATTTTTGTGTTAAGACCAGATATGTAAGATCAAATTGGCGATTGATATTTGGTGTCATACAAGTGTGGTGGTAATTCGTTTTGGTGCGATTGAGCATAGGTTCATGTGTGCACTTTACTCATAGACAATCCGGTAGTTGAATGAGACAGGATCAAAGTATTTGCAAAGTGAAGGACAGTTAGTGTTTCAGTACCTAACCGAAACTCATTTTTGCATTATCAAATCCTATTTCAGATTTCATTTCATTGTATTTCCTCATTGTAACCAAATTGTAAGCCAGTGAGATTTCCCTGAAGGTTGTATCCTTGTGGGAAATTGTAATTGAGCAGTGAGCCTAACTGCAAGTGCTTTCCCCTTCTATGTAGTATTTATGTACTCCTGGCCATAGTATATGAATATTATGGGTTCCAGCCCCACCGTGTTTTTTCCCTTTTCAAGTTTCCACTCAAATTTTTTGGTGTTGTGGATTATTTGTTACATGTTTATATTTTTTTCTGTTATGCATTGCTAACTGGTGGATAAAGAATAAATTTGTGGATTTTATTTCCGATAGATCATTGATTCACCCCCCCTCTCAGTGATCCTTGATTCTAACAATTGGTATCAGAGCTTAGTTCCTCTAAGGAAATATAACTGCTTGAGGAAGATCTGGGAGATTGATTCGATGGATTCTGGTTTGCAGAGACTTCTTTGTGTGGCACTTGAAGATCTTGAAGAAGCTAAAAGAGAAGTAAGTTCCTTAAGAAGAATCTTGAGAGAAGCTGAAGAATTCATGAAGATCAGAAAGAGAAAATTAACACTTCAAGATAAAAGAGGATAGAATTGATGAACAAGTTAAAGGAGAAGCAAGAGCAGAGTGCTACAGATCGAAACAAATCTGAGGAATGTGAGAAGCTGGCTAGAGAGAATTTTGTTTTGAAGAATGAGATGCAATCCATTGTGTTGAAGCTGACCAAAGAGATTGAAGACAAAATGAAGAATGAAGAAAGCCTAACTCAATCCTTGAAAGAAAGATTAGATGAGTGTTATAGATTGACCTATGAGAATGATCAGTTGAAGTTGGAATTAACCCAATCAAGAAATGATGGACAATAACTAAAAAGACAGATTGTAGGCCCGAGAGATGAACTTTCTATTGCCAATGAATACAAAGATAAATTCAAGACTAGTTCAACAATTCTTGAGGAAATGATAGAAAAGCAGAGACATGGAAAGGACTCGAGAGGACTTGGATATGAGAAGGGAGAACCCTTTAGATCTGGACAAGGCAATGCTAAACCTAATCAAAAGAAGAGCAATAATCCTTAGGTAAGACAACCTAATGCTCATAAATTTAGTGGTAGATGTTTTGCCTGTAATAAATTCGGTCATATGCGTAATCAGTGCAGAAGTAAGATGAATAATGAAATGATGAACAACAACAACATGATGAATAATGGTCCTACCTTTACCAATCAGTGTTTCATATACAACAATTTTGGTCATAAGTCTAAGATGTGTAGAGCAGTAATGAATAACTTTCAAAACAAGAGATACTATGCTTGTGGAAAGTTTGGACATGTTTCTAACCAATGTTGGATAAGATCAAATTGGATGAACTTAAGACCGGTACAATGGAATGTTGTTTGCAGAGCATGTAATAAACTGGTCATGTTGCAAAATACTACAAAAACAAAAACAGTGCTTTGATAGACAACAATAAATCAGATGAAAAGGGAAAGGCTAAAATGGAAGAAATTAGAGACAAGCATGAGAAGATGTGGGTGAGAAAGGATGAATCCAAGGTAGATGGTGGATCTGTACCTATATCCGGTGTAGAGCCCTCATCCCGTAACTAGGAATTTATGCCTTAGGGGGGAACCTTTCATGCAAATATCAAGAACCCCTACCTTTTCCAAGTGACCTGCAATCATTTCTGGAAGATTGTAGAAGGGTTAGAATTCTTATACAAATGGTTAATGCATTAGTATCTTCTGCAAGATAAGACTCTCCTAACCTGTTATTCTCCATTGTTCTATTTTGGTTATTCATCTATGTTATTAGATTATCTATTTCTATTTTCCAAACTGAATATGTTTATCATATTATAACATTGATCATGATTGTGATATTGACATTGGATAAAGATGGATTAGATCGACGACTTTCTTAACATAGTTAAGCATCGATCTAATGCTATTAGGCTAGTAACCCGATAGCATATTAATGTCGATTCATTTATGGATCGACATTAATATGCTATTGGGGTATTAATCCGATAACATATGTAATGCTATTATTATTGAGTTTAGTTCATAAACATTTTTGGGCCATTAACAAAGCATCATAACTAAACACCACTTCAACCGAGTGTTTAAGTATTAATGTTAGTTACGAAACGTAACATAGATCAAGATGTGCAATATGAAAAGGCACCAATCAATAGGTGCCTTGATCGGTCATGTCTAAATGACATGACCAATCAAGACATCTATTGACCAGTCCTCTAAACATATAAAGCCCGACATGAATCATTTGGAGAAGACATAGAAAACATAAATGATCTCTCTCCTTCAGCCTACAAACGAAACTATAAGAATATTAGACAATATAATCATATAATATTCTCACATATATAATAAGTTCTTTTATGGCGATTGAATATAACTTTACATGGTATCATAGCCAAGTTGATCGAACTTGAGGCTATTCAATTTTGTGAATAATTTAAGAACAAGGTTATATACTACATCACATTTCTCCAATGGCTAGCACTATCAGATTTGAAGACAGACTCAGAGGTGGCGATGATTTTTCAGCCTGGAAGTTCAGAATCTAGATGATCTTAAAGGAGAACAAAGTGGATTCATTTGTTAAAACTAAAAATGATCAACCTGAAAATGAACCTGACAAAACTGCATGGATTGAGGGAAATGAAAAGGCCATCAAAATAATAGTTGATGGGGTGAGAAACAACATAATGCCCATCATAAGAAAACATTAGACAACTGATAAAATGTTCAAAGCACTTGAAAGCACATTTGAGATATCAAATGCAAGTTGAACTATGGCATTAAAATGAGAAATAAATCATATCACCATGAACAAGGGGGAGACAATCATCGCCTACTTTATGTGGATATCAATTCTAAGAGATGAACTAGCAACTCTGGATTACGAGATCCAAAGCAAAGAGTTAACACTCATTTCTCTAGATGGGTTACCTAGTGGATGGAATACATTCATCCAAGGCATCAGTGCAAGGTCCAAGTATCCTAAGTTTGAAAGATTAAGGGACGATTGTCTCCAAGAAGAGTCAAGATTGAACAAGATGGGAATAAAACAAAAGAACATAGATGAAGACCTTCAAGTCCTAAATACCAACACAAATAAGACAACCAAGAAGAAGAAATTTAGGAAGAGGAAGGGTCATCAAGGCAAGAACACTTCAAAGAGAGACCTATCACATATTCAATGCTATAGGTGCAATAAGTTCAGGCACTTTGTTGCAAAATGTCCAAAGAGAGCCAAACAAGCCACATTTGCCAAAGTAGGAAAAACTAAAAGAGAAGATGACTCCCAGAACTATGTCCTCTACTCAACACTTACAAGCCATGCATCAAATAAGTCTAACTCTTGGGTGATTGACAATGGTTCATCCAGACACATTACAGGGTTTAGAGAAGTGCTAGACTCCATGAAAGAGGATAATGAAGAGGAAGTAACCATCGGAGATGATTCCTCACATCCAGATAGAGGAATTGGTTCCTGCACTATCAAACTGAAGACAGACATATCATTGTAACTCGAAGGAGTACTATATGTTCCTGGCATCAAGAAAAATCTAGTCTCCATATCAGCCCTAGAAGATAATGGATACAGAGTAACCTTCATTGAGAACAAGGTGTTGGCTTGGCCAAGAAATTCTTCCATCAAGAAAGCTAAAGTCATTGGTCAAAGACAAGGCTATTTGTATGAGCTATGCACAAAGCCCAACCTAGCCCTAATTCATGAAGAAACAAATGCAAATGAGGTCTGGCATAGAAGACTAGGCCACCTGAATTATAGAGCTTTGTCATCTATGGGAAACCTTGTCACAGGTTTACCTAAGTTGCAGCAATATCATTCAGAGGCATGCAAGGGATGTGCCCTAGGTAAAAATATCAAGGGTGCCTTCCATAATAGTACTAGGAAAACAAGCAAAGTTTTAAAGTTAGTTCATTCTGATGTATGTGGACCCATGTCCATTCCCTCTCTAGGAGGATGTTTTTATTATGTAATATTTGTTGATGACTACTCTAGGAAAACTTGGATCTACTTTCTGAAGTGTAAAGAATCAGAAGAGATCCTTAGTAGGTTTAAAGAGTTTAAATCATTGACACAGAACTATTTAGGAAATAAAATTAAAATCCTAAGGACTGATAATGGGGGGGAATACACATCAGAATTATTTAGAGATTTTTGTAAAAACTTAGGGATTAAGAGGGAGCTAACAATACCTTATAATCCTCAACAAAATGGGGTAGCTGAGAGGAAAAATAGGACAATTGTAGAAGTTTCCAAAGCCATGATTCTTGATCAGAATCTAAATATCAATCTTTGGGCAGAAGCAACTAACACTGCTATGTATATACAAAATAGATGTCCTCATTCACATCTTGAAGATAAAACTCCTGAGGAAGTATTTACCAAACTAAAGCCAGATATCAGCCACCTTAGGATATTTGGGTGTCTTGTCTATATACATGTACCTAAAGAGAAAAGACTAAAACTAGAACCTTCTGGAAAAAGGGGAATACTTGTAGGATATAGTGAAACATCCAAAGCCTATAGAATATATATACATGGTCAGAGAAATATTGAACTTAGTAGGGATGTAATCTTTGAAGAAGACTTAGCCTTCAAAAGAGCCCTAAGTACAATAGAGCCTAAAATCTATATCCCCACTCCTAACGTAGAAGAAGACCCTACTCCTGAGCTTTAGAGGGAGAATCTTGAGGAAACCATAGGTGAAACTCCAAACCCACCTAGAGAAAACCTCAAGAAAAGACCTCTATGGGCCACCAAGACTGTAGCAGAAGCTCAGAAGTTTGCTGCTCCTTCAGGAACCTTCAGGGAAAGCAAAAGACCTAATAAATTCACTAGCTATTTTCTCTTATGAATGATCTCTCTAAAGTTGAACCAAACAATGTATCAGATGCACTTAAACATCAAGTATGGAAGGATGCCATGTCTGAAGAGTATCAGTCCATTATGAAGAATGATGTTTGGGAGATCGTTCCTAGGCCTACTAAGAAATCTGTTGTTTCATCTAAATGTCTTTTTAAAATCAAACATGCTGCAGATGGTAGTATTGAAAAGCACAAGGCCAGATTTGTAGCTAGAGGGTTCTCTCAAAGGGAAGGAATAGATTATGAAGAAACCTTTGCACCTATAGCTAGATATACCTTAGTAAGAACAATTTTAGCCATTGTAGCAGCAAAAGGGTGGAAGGTGCACCAGATGGATGTTAAGACAACATTTCTTAATGGTGAGATCTCAGAAGAAGTCTACCTATAGCAACTTGAAGGATTTGAAATTTAGGGTGTAGAGTCTCATGTGTGCAGACTCAAGAAAGCTCTCTATGGGCTTAAATAGGCTCCCAGGGCCTGGTATGAAAGACTTGACACCTATCTCTCTAAACTAGGCTTCTCTAAAAATGATGCAGATCCAAATCTCTACTACAAACAAAATAAAGGTGATATGTTAATATTGATTCTATATGTTGATGACTTACTAATCACAGGAGAAAATCACCTCATAGATCAATGTAAGAAAGATTTATCTAAAGAATTTGATATGAAGGACTTGGGACTCCTCCATTACTTCCTAGGTTTGGAAATATGGAAAAATTCTAAAAACATTATACTAAACCAAGGAAAGTATACCTTGGACATTTTGAAGAGATCCAAAATGCATAACTGCAGACCTATGACCTCTCCCATGGAGACAAATTTACATAAACTTAAGGAAGCAGCAACAGAGTTACAATCCACTGATCCTACACTCCACAGACAGATGATTGGGTCCCTGATGTATCTGGTGAATACAAGGTCAGATATTTGTTATGTTGTCAATCCCTTAAGTCAATTTATGTGTGAGCCTAAGTAAATTCACTTGATTGCAGTGAAACACATTATGAGATACTTACAAGGTACTCTAAACCTTGGTCTCAAATATGAGAAAGTCGATCTAGACCTACATGGATTTACAGACTCAGATTGGGCTGGGAGTGTGACTGATAGGAAAAGCACTTCAGGGTGTTGCTTCAGTTTAGGATCAGCCATGATATCTTGTATCAGTAGAAAATAGTCTTCTGTAGCTCAGAGTTCCACCAAGGTCGAGTACATTGCAGCTTCCATGGCTGCTTGAGAGTTAGTATGGGTTAGGAAGTTTCTTGTGGGACTATTTGGTGAACCCATGAAACCCATTGTCATCCATTGTGATAACCAGAGCTGCATAAAGCTTTCTATAAATCTAGTATTTCATGACAGATCCAAGCGTATTGAGATTTCATACCATTATGTGCAAGACATGGTAGACAAAAATGTGATCAAATTGGAATATGTTAGCACAAGAGATCAGACTACAAATATTCTGATCAAACCACTTTCTAGAGTGAAGGTTGATCACTTTAGAAAAGGTTTAGGTATGATAGAAAGGTAATCTGCTTTGTAAATAAGATGTTTAATGTGTAAACTTCTTTTGTCATGTTGGGACATTCTAGGTTTCACCCCCTGTGTTCATATCTAAGAGGTGACGATCTCTCAGATTATGAACACTTGTATGCAGACATCATAAGGTGACGATCTTATGATTCTCTAACCAATTATTATGTTGGATCTCTGGTATGTCATGGATGTGCCATGAAGGTGTTGTGATAAAACTTTGTATAAAATGTTTGTGCATATCCCAACCTAGATAAGATGAGAATTTAACCATCCTCATATGTTTATCCTTAGTATTGCATGTTTAAGCAATACTAATATCACGTGTTCAGGTGATATCTTGTCATAATGAAATGATAAATCTTTTATAAAACATGGTTAGGTGATACTCTATGTCACATACTTAGAGTGATGTTTTATATTTGTATCTTATGTTCTGATGGTACTTCATATCAGATGTATAGATGATATATGCCCTTGGAGACTGACATTATGAAAAAGAAATGTGATGTAGGTTACTTTATCTATCTTCCAAAGCTAAGAGGGAGTGTTAATGCATTAGTAGCTTCTGCAAGATAAGACTCTCCTAACTTGTTATTCTCCGTTGTTCTGTTTTGGTTATTCATCTATGCTATTAGATTATCTGATTTCTATTTTCCAAATTGAATATGTTTATCAGATTATAAAATTGATCATGATTGTGATATTGACATTGGATAAAGATGGATTAGATCGATGACTTGCTTAACATAGTTAAGTGTCGATCTAATGCTATCGGGCTAGTAACCCGATAGCATATTAATGTCGATTCATTTATGGATTGACATTAATATGCTATCGGGGTATTAACCCGATAGCATATGTAATGCTATTGTTATTGAGTTTAGTTCATAAAAATTTTCGGCCATTAACAAAGCATCATATCTAAACACTGCTTCAATCGAGTGTTTAAGTATTAATGTTAGTTACCAAACATAACATAGATTTTGATGTGCAATATGAAAAGGCACCGATCAATAGGTGCCTTGATTGGTCATGTCTAAATGACATGAGCAGTCAAGACATCTATTGACCGGTCCTCTAAACATATAAAGCCTGACATGAATCATTTGGAGAAGACATAGAAAACATAAATGATCTCTCTCCTTCAGCCTGCAAACGAAACAATAAGAATATTAGACAATATAATCATATAATATTCTCACATATATAATAAGTTCTTTTATTGCGATTGAATATAACTTTACACAAATGATATCCAGAAGATATAGTGAAGACTTGATGCTTCGGCAATAGACTCTGTGAAAATAATGTAATAGGTTGTGTACTCACATAAATCTGTCCACTTAATTAAATGAATATTTACTATTTATTTGATTAATAAACCATTAGTCACCAGTTAATTAACTTAATATTTAATTAATTCATCCTCAACCCCTTCTCCTATTAATTAAATAAATTATTCAATTTATTTAAATTAATTCATTAAGCTACATTCTAAATCAATTAAATGAATAAACCATATTTATTTAATTTTAACCCACTTTCCTCTTTTAAATAAATAATTAAAACATTTATTTAAATCCCCAAACCCACTTGCAATCCTAAATCCCCTTCTAGACTCTTGTAACCACTTTCTAAGTTCTTCTAATCATTCCTAATTAGCCTAATCCCACTTCCTAAATATTGTCACATTCCTAAGCAACTTGGAGTCACTTCTCAAAGCCTCCAAAGTCTTTGAAAAGCATTTACTGCTTTATGTATTCAACAAGTTAACCCCTAAAGTCTTCCAAACCACTAATGGCTCTTACATAACTATTTATGGTTAATTCCACTTTCCCACATGGTTAGAGACTTTCTCTCTAAATCAACATCCACTTGACTCACGGGTCTCTTCAAGCATTTATTGCTTTAACCATGGTTATCCCCACTAACTCTTGCACAAGAGTTTATCCATTGGATAAAGACATTATTTATTGGATAATGACTTTACTAATTCAAATCAAGGCTAACCTTACCTCCCAAACTAACATTCAAGTCATGTCAAGCATTTAATGCTTCTTCCCTCTCCTCTTAATCCATCTCATGATGACATTTGTCATCTTGGGATTGGATTGAAAACCCCCACAAGGATCATAAACTCATCAATCCTAACCCTTGTTGAGATTAATCAATCTCAACCATCCATTTCTCTATTTTTCCTATAAATAGAGTCCATTCTTTCATAATCCAGATCTTGAAATCTTGTATGCATCTAAGTTATAGTGAATTTGAGAGAGCATTTTAGAGTAAAATCATAATCCACATTGTCTTTTGGTTAAAATTGATAATAGCTTATTAACTCATTTTCTCTCATTCCTAGCTAGTTTGTATTTGCATATTTTCATAATCATCTTCAATCTTGAATCTTCATAAGACTTCCATAGTAGTGCAAAGGTGAGAGCTACACTCATTTGGAACTTGGAGAGGAGAGGGACAAGGGAGGAGCAGCTATGAGCATCTTGGTTAGCATTTGGAGGAGTGTAGTTTATCTCTTTTATATTTGCATGCTTTCCATTTCATGTTAAATATGTCTCTTGATATGCTTGCTTAGGACAATATTTTGTTACTAACACTAACATTTGAACTTGTTTCTTATGTTGTTGTGTTTTCATCACTATTCTAATCTTTTTTGCAGAGCATCATTTGGTGAACTCGACGTGAATCTAACATGCAACCTTCTAATTAGATTTTTGATAACTACTAACATTTTTTACTGCTTTAATTGACACACAGGTCGTGCTTTAGCACTATTGAACACACTCTAGCATCTTCGAAAGTTGGTGCTTTAGCACTATTATTCACCAGAATAGCGCTATTGTCGTCCAATTAGTGCTATTCTCCTTATTATAATGCTATTGCTCTTCAAATAGCACTATTGTACCTAGTTTTAGCACTTTTGCGCTCTCTGTTTGACAAAATTTTATTATGTTCGATAGTTTTTTAGTGCCTTTGTCCATAGTTTAGTGTAGTTGTCTTTATTTTAGCACTTATGTCTGTCATATAGCGCTTTTGTGTTAAATAGTGCTTCTATTTTCACACAGAGTAGCGCTATTGTAACATAGATTTGTAAAAAATTTATTTGTATCCGAAAATCATGAAAAATCTAGGCTTGTAGAAGCCCACCAAAAATTCCGTTTTTACTAACTGTTTTCTTTTTGTGCATGTTTTTGGACTAACCCCATTGCAAGATTTGAAGAGTTAGATTAGGAGGTAGTATTTCTTTTGTTACTAACTTTGTCTTTAAAGTTGGAATAAAATAAATTCACTTTCTCTTTTGGCTTAAAAATCAACTTCACATTTCGTTTTGGATCCTAAAATGAATCACATCTTTTAAATTGGAGCTTTAAAAAGAACTCACTTGGCAAGGTAAAAAGAACCACAAACTCAAACCCAACAAATTTCTTTTTTTTTTGCATGTTAGGAACCATTTTCATTTTGGGTTTAAAACAAGACAAACAAACTTTCATTTCTTGCACCAAGCCAAAAATCACAATCAATTGTCATGTTGTAAGTTAAAAAGAACCCCCAATTTGTCAAAGTTTTGTTTCCAACTCGACTTTACTTCAAGGAAAACATGCTTCATTTTTGTTGACCAGGATTTCAAGTTCCTAGATTACACAACATTTTTCCTTGAAAGTTAAAAAGATCACCATGTTTGTTGGAGTAACATCTCCAAATAGCTTTTAGATCACATTGCTATAAATCAGTTAAAAAGAACAAGTGTTTTTCAGTGATTGGCACACTTGTGCAAAAAATTTGTAGAGTGGTCCTACTTCTAACACACTATCCTCTCCCTTGGCTTTCATGGTCCTCAAGAGAAAAGTGTTAGTAACACTCAAAATTTTATCATTTTAAGAGAGGCCTGCCAAGAGACACATCGCTCTTGGGAATGACCTCGCATGGAAAATCCTTCAAGCCACTATAAAAATCAAGTGAGAGCGAAAGCTTTAGCCTTGGGTATAGATGTTCCTATAGTGTAACTTTCCAAAAGGAAATATGGGCCCCACCACAAGTTACAAGGCTCTTAAGTGAATCACTGTAGAATGAACTCATGTCCAAAAACATCGAACATTACTAGACACCTTTTATTATAGAAACTTGCCCGTTCTATTGATTGAGAATATTTGTGAGAAGTTCAGTGCAAGAGCATAGATGGTTTTGCTCCCAAGATACTCACCATACATATTTCCTTGAGTAGAAACAAGGATTTTTGAAAGGCTACTTGTAGCTTGATAAAAGTGGTGACTCCCCCATCATAGGGATCATCTATCTGCTATGCTCATGCAAGAACTATTATATCACATCCTTACTTGCTACAGAGAGATTCATAAGGTATGTAGTACCAAAGTTGAAGAAATATCAAGATGTGGACTGAAATTATCGCAACTGGCCATTTGACCGTAGGGATAAAGTGTGTTTGAAGTGTCTTCATTTTGTGTCAGACCAGTGATGATTTGAGCCGACTTTAGGCTTTTGGAAAAAAATGTATAAAAAGATTTGAAAAGGGGTCAAAAAGTTCAAAGATTGGGTTGATTTAGACCCACACCTATTTGTGCCTTCTTGAGGCAAAATTATATTTTTTTTGTGTGCTTGCTCTGTTTTCTTGTTAAAGAAATTCAAAACAAATTCAAACCAAGTATTCATTCAACAAAAATTTTCATCAAACATTTGACCAACAAACAAACATCAAACAAAGTGCAAACAAGATATCAAATTATATGACCATTTTTTAAATCTTGAGAAAAAGGAATCTTTATCAACATATCAACTTGAAGAAAAGACCATTGAGTTCAAAGGCTTTTATCAAAAGAAGGAAATTTTTCTATCTCAATAGACAAACTTTTATCTCACATAGAACCTTCTTGTGTCATATGCATCTATATCTTCAAGGAAAATCCAATGAGTTAAATAAAGAGCCTTTGAAAAATAAAGCTTTTACTCAGTATAGAGCTTTGAGTTGTCACAAAAACAAAGGAGGCAAAATCAACCCTATTTTCTTTCCAAACATCTGCATTACATATTACATAGCTCGAGAAGAACCACCAACCCCTAAAAGAGAAGAGGAAGAAGAAGTCCCCTTTGTGACACAAATTTTTTATTGAGGTCCATATTCTATCAACTTTCACATTCCTACATCATCAATCCATTTCAAAACATAAAAAGGTCTTGTCCTAAGTTCTTTTTAGATATTGCTTAAATCAAAACAATACATCAATTTTTAGAGTGTCTCTACATCTAGGATAAACCATCCTAAGAGGCATTTATACACAGGTTAAAACTAGTTTATGAGTGCATCCTCTCATTACTAGGTAGCTTGGTTTGTAGCACATCTTAAACCTGGCTATACCTTATCACATCAACATTGTTGACAACACAATGATCAATTCACAAAGAACTCTGGTAACATCCAACCTCTAGTGTTAGAGATCCATCTTCTAAATGCTTCAAAAAATACTTATCTCTCATCAAAACATTTCATCCCCAACTCATAATAACTTTCACCAACCTCAAAAACTTTCAAAACAAAATGGCTCACACTAGATCGAAAACTAGATAAATAGAGATCGAAGAAGAGGAGGATGAAAACCTCAACGATTTTCAAGAAGCCATTGAAGGAGGTACAAATGATGAAGATCCTAGCACTCCAACTCCCAAAGCTATAGAAAGAGAACAACACAATCCCAAGTTCAATTGATTTTTTGATGAAATTCTTAAAAACAACGCAGATGCTCATTTTTTGAGACTTTCTCAAGAGTGTACTAAACTACCCTCTAATTTTGATACCGCACAGATATGGGAGACATCAACACACCATAGCCATAACAAGGGTGGAAGAGGTAGAGATTACTTTCGATATGACCTTAATCAAGGAAATCCACCACCTCCTCCTCCTACCGAAATAGACATGTTGAGACAACAAGTCGAGAATCTCGCTCAACAACTCCACAGTGGTGTGAAGACTACCCGGTTTTCACTTAATGATATTTTTCCCTATCCCTTTGATAGGAACCTAAATATGTCACCTTTTCCACGAGGGTTTGAAACTCCTAAGTTTGAAAAGTATCAGGGAAAAGGAGACCCTAGAGATCATGTATGGGAATTTCACTTAGCTTGCCTAGAAGTGGCTTATGAAGACACCTATGTAATGTGCCTCTTTCCTCAGAGTTTGGGGGGAACAACCATGCAATGGTTTTCTCGACTACTAGGTGGCATTAGGACATTCAAGGAACTAGTCCAAAAGTTCATCGCACATTATTCACACAACATAGAACATGATGTTACCATGGCAGACCTATGCAATACCAAACAAAAGCCAGGGGAGTTGTTTTCAACTTTCCTACAATGGTGGAGGCAACTGTCTAGCAAACATTCTCTTCATCTGCCTGAACAAGAGCTAGTGGAAATATTTATTTCCAACTTGAACGATGAAATGGAATTCCATCTAGACATGAAGGGCACAGAGTCCTTTGAAGACATGATCACCCAGGGATTAAAATGTGAACAGGCCCTTATAAAAAATAGACTTATCAAAATAACTGCCATAGACTGAAAGATCTTGTTCAAGATCTTATTGACCGAGGAGAAATTAAAATTGAAGGACATGAAACTAAAACATCGAATGATGATCATCTAATGTTCAAGAATCAACTTCCATCACATGATCAAAAGGGTCCTTCCACCTCTGGGTGAAACACATATACAACTAATTATACACAAGTTGCCTATAATTATACCGTGAATCACCTATATGACACTGATGAAAAAATTCCAACCCTCACTATCAAATATCCAAACCTTGCCTGCAATGTTGTTACACGTCGTAGCAAGATCACTATTAAAGTAGCTCCACAAGGAACAACATCCATCCCCAAGTAGTATAATGTTGTGGAGCAGTTAGATAAGATGCCCACACTCATATCCATATTAGAGATTTTACGCTTATCCACTTCACAAAAATAATCTTGGATCAAGCTCTCCAAGAAGCGTCAATCCCTGCCAACCTTAACACAGATCAATTTCAAGCCATGGTTGGCAGTCTCAGGTCATCACCATGGCTCACTTTTTCTGAAAGTGATAATGCTTCATTCCAACAACTGCATAATGCATCCCTTCACATTGAAGTATTTGTCAACGAACATAGAATCAAGCGAGTCTTGATTGACAATGGAGCCAGCCTGAATATATGTACCTTGCAGTTGAATCAGTAGACCCTTGCAAAAAGAAAAGCATTAAGGCTTATAATGATGTAGAGCGTTCTTCCAAAGGAGCTATTGTGTTACTGATCAGAGTGGGACCAGTGGTGAAGCACATCATCTATCAAGTTTTGGACCTTCCTCTACCATATAATTTGTTGTTAAGAAGACCTTGGATACATGCAATGCAAGCCGTTCCATCCACCTATCATCAGTGTATTAAGTTTCCCCATAACGGTGTAGAAATCACAATCCTTGGTGATGCAAATCCATTTGCATATTGTAAGAATATTAACCATCAGCCAGAGATTACCATTCCTAACAATAGAGAAGCTATCTTGTCCACATCATATGTTAGTCCGACCTCTCTTTCTAGCTCAATCATCCCTATACCAAAGCAAGAGAAGCTGAAAATGAAAATAGTAGAGGAAGGTCTTGGGGAATATAATCTAAGCCAACTCTTTTGTGTTGGGCAATTAACCACTTCCCCTAGAACTCATGGCAAGCCTCAAAAGTTTCTTCAACTACCATTGGCTAAGAAAGGATGCACTTTGGCGTAGTTCATCCCTAGTAAAAGTCAACAAGAGGAAACCAGAGATGAGGACCTAGTAGAATGGATCTACAAAGACCCTATCATCACAGAAATCCCATAGGCTAAGCGTCCTACTGATAAATATGGAAAAGGCCTCACCATTATGAAAAGAATGGGCTATGATGGTCATAGT
Organism: Cryptomeria japonica; assembly: GCF_030272615.1. Classification (NCBI taxonomy): domain Eukaryota; kingdom Viridiplantae; phylum Streptophyta; class Pinopsida; order Cupressales; family Cupressaceae; genus Cryptomeria; species Cryptomeria japonica. Next base: position 80,616,080 of record NC_081415.1, on the reverse strand, counting down.
GCTTTGGGATATTGCAAACAAGGATGACACGAGCCCTTGCAGCTTGAGTTGAAACCCAAAGATAACACTAGATTAGGCTTTAAAAAAGAATCTCTTCCTAAGCTCAGATTCAAAGGTAAACCCAGCAAACCCATGTATCAAATAGTTACTCCGAGGAGGCCCTCCTTGATCTCTAGGGCACCAACAAAACTGATAATCCCATCAGTAGTAGAAGTAGCACCAATTGCACCATCAAGACTGATAATCAAATCAACAACATCACTCACACCCACTGCACCAACAAGACTGATAAAACCATCAGTAGCAATAGTAGTAGCACCCACAACATCAAAAAACCCCATAACTCCATCAATAGCATCAGTACCATTGGCAACCTCAACAACACTGATAATTCTATCAGAAACAATAGTAGCACCAACAACACCGATACTCCCAGTAGCAGACTCAACAACATTGATAATCCTACCAGCAACACCAACAACATCAATGACACCGATAATCCTACCAGTAGCACCAACAACATCAACAACTCCTATAATCCTACAGGCAACACCAACAGTCCCACCTATAAAAGTGCATACACCCATGGTAAAAACACTCTTCAATACAAAAGACACCTTAGACTGGTACAATAATAGGATGTTAGAGAGTTATTTAGAAAATGACTCACATGAGTGGGAATTTGATACAGTGAATCTAAATACTTTAGATAAGGAAGACACATCGCCACCCCTACTTTGTAAGGATATCATAGTTTACGGGGAGGCATGTATTAAAACCTTTTGGACTCATGAGAAAGAAACACCTTCCATAGGTCCTACATCAAATCCGACACCAGAACCTGACAAGGAGAGTACCATCGATGAACTTCACTCATCTATCTTAACCCTCACTAATGCCTCCTCTGAACTTAACTTAATTGATGAGGTCATGCCCATTATCCACCCTGAACTCATTGACTGGAACCAACCAAATCCCCCTTGTCTTGATCAATTCCAAAATGATGAGTTGCTCATCAACTTTTTAGAAATATGGGATCACATACCAAGCAGGGATCACAAAGATGGATTTGTCATCAAAATTAATAGCGCAACATACTTTGGGGCAGATGCCAAACCTTTCAGCTACAAAAATATCACAATAAAATATGGATCTTCCAATGAAAACCACACAGTGGCACTTATTGATCCCAAAAAAGTAAAAAAAAAAGAGCGTATCCAAAGGTGAAAACCTCTCTAAGGTGCCTACGGATTAAAGGTTTAACATCCTCCCCTCTAGTACAAATCAGGAGAGATCGACAATCCTAATCGAAGAAACAAAAGAATTCAATATGGGGACCCCTGAGACTCCTCACCAAATACATTTGGCATCTCTACTCACTCCAGAGGAACAACCAAAATTTGTAGAATTCTTCCAGAAGTGTCAAATCAACTTCGCATGGTCTTATGCAGACATGCCTGGTCTAGATCTTGATTTGGTCATGCATCACCTCACTATGGCAGAAGGAGCTAAACTAGTAAAACAAAAACTCAGAAAGATGCACCCATAGATTGTTGTGCTTGTCAAGGCAGAACTCAAAAAGCTCTTAGATGTTGGTTTCATCTGACCAATCAACTATGCCAATTGGATCTCCAACATTGTACCTATCGGCAAGCCTAATGGGGGCATCCATATCTGTATAGACTTCAGAGATTTGAATAAAGCATGCCCTAAGGATGTCTTCCCCTTACCAAACATTGACATGATTGTCAATATCACAGCGGGTCATGCAATGCTTTCTCTTATGGATGGCTTTTCTGGGTACAACCAGATCAAGATTGCTCCAGAGGATCAACATAAAACTGCTTTCACATGCCCATGGGGAACCTACTGTTGGAATGTGATGCCACTTGGTCTAAAAAATGTAGGGGCAACCTATCAAAGAGTAGTGACAACCATCTTTCATGAACTAATGCACACTATAATGTAGGATTATGTCAACAATTTACTAGCTAAATCATTAACAAGAGAAGGTCATCTAGAAATACTGGGTCAAATCTTCAACAGATTAGAGCAATATCATGTCCATCTTAATCCAAAGAAATTTTTCTTTGGAGTGACCTCCAAGAAGCTCCTAGGATACATTGTCTCATGTAAAGGCATTGAAGTAGATCCAGTGAAAGTCAAAGCAATCATGGACATACCACCTCCCAAGAACATCAGTCAATTAAGGACATTACAAGGGAGACTACAATCAATTTGGAGATTCATTGCACAATTGGCTGATAAGTGTCATCCCTTCACGCATCTATTACACAAGAATATCCTTTTTCAATGGGATACAAAGTGCCAACAAGCATTCCAAATGCTTAAAGATTACCTCATGAATACACTGTTGTTGATCCCACTAGATCCAAGTAGACCTCCATTTCTCTATATTTTAGCTACCAATACAGCATTAGGAGTACTGCTGGCACAGAAAAATGTAGAAGGAAAAGAGTGTGTTGTATACTATATCTCTCACACATTGGTAGGCTATGAACTCAATTACATACCTATTGAGCGAGCTTGCCCAACAGTTATCTTGGCAACCACCAAACTAAGGCACTATATGTTGACACACAAGGTACAACTCATTGCTAAAATCAATCCACTCAAGTACCTACTCAGCAAGACAATGTTGACAGGCCACTTAGCCAAATGGGTTATGATTCTAAGTGAATTTTACATTGAGTACATGGGCCACAAGGCTATCAAGGGGCAAGTTATTGCAGATCATTTGGCTGATGCACCCCTGATAGGTGACCATCCTCTTGTTTCAAATTTTCTAGATGAAGAGATCTTCATGGTCATACCTGCACAATCGTGGATGCTCTATTTTGATGGCTCATACACTAGACATGGTTCAGGGGCAGGCATTCTTTTCATTTCACCTCAAGGTGACAACATCCCGAAGTCATACAGAATCACTTTTACATGCACCAATAAAATAGAAGAATACAAGGCCTTAAACACAAGACTTAGATTGGCTATATAATGGCATCTCAAAGAGCTACAGGTATATGGAGATTCTCAATTAGTCATCCGAGAAGTCACCGATGAGTATAAAACTAAGGATGATAAGCTCATGCCATATAAAAGGATGGTGGATAGTTACAAAGAATCATTTACAACTATCACCTTTGAGCAAGTACCTAGAGATCATAATCGAGCTGCTGATACAATGGCTACAACTACATCCTTCCTAGATCTTTCGCATAATTCAACATGCTACGAGTTCTTGGTAGAATAACTTTGGATCCTAGCGTATGATATCCCCGAAATTGAAATGATATGTTGCCTAGTCGATTCCGAATCCCCATGGTATGGTGAGTTCTACACCTACCTCTGTGATCACACACTCCCTCCTAACCAATCCAATAACCAATGCAAAACCTTTATTCGCCAAACCGCTCAATACACCGTCATTGCCGAAACCCTATACCGATGAAGTATTGATGGAACCCTCCTTCGATGTCTGGAACAAGATGAGATAACAAAGGCCTTGGAAGAGGTACATGAAGGAATTTGTGGGGCTCACTCAAGCCGTCCTTCCTTAGAAAAGAAGATCATGCATGTTGAATACTATTGGCCATCTATGGAAAAAGACTCCTAATATTTTGTTAGAAAATGCAAGAAGTGCCAAGTTTACGGAGACTTGATATATGCACCAGCATAGGAATTGCAGCCAATCACAACACCATGGCCCTTTTGTCAATGGGAACTTGACCTTATGGGTAAAATTTATCATTACCACCACTGAATTCTTCACAAAGTGGATCAAAGCTATTCCACTTACCAAAGTCACAGGCAAGCAAATCATCTCATTCATCCTTAATTACATCACCTGTCGGTATGGTGTACCAATGTCCATCATCACAGATAATAGGCTTCCTTTCAAAAATTAGGATGTCCATGAGCTCTGTAATAAGTTTCACATCCAACATCACTTTTCCACTCCCTATTACCCACAAGGCAATGGTCAGGATGAAGCATCAAATAAAAACATATTGAGAATCCTCAAAAAGATAGTCAATAATGTTGGTCATGATTGGCACATTCAATTAAATCTAACACTATGGGCATATCAAACTAGCATTCAAACTCCTAAAGGTGCAACTCCCTACTCACTGGTCTATGGAGCAAAATTCATCCTTCATATTGAGGTTGAGATACCATCTCTACGGGTTTCCTTGCACAATCTAAGAGATGATGAAGCATACCGAGTCTCCCATCTTCAAGACTTGGAACTACTTGATGAAAGGCAACAAGCTGTATATAACCACCTCAAGGCCTATCAGCAATGTATGAGAAGAAGCTATAATCATCGGGTTAAACCTTGTACATTTGAGTTAGGTGATCTCGTTCTCAGGGAGAATCCTCATAACCAAGCAAATAGAGAACATCAGGGGAAGTTTTAATCGAACTGGCTGGGTCCATATGTTATCACTGCTATATTTGGGTTTGGGGCATATCAATTGGCTACTTCAGAAGGAGAACCACTAGAAGATCCAATCAATAGCATGCACCTCAAACAATTTCATACATAAGTTGTACAGAGCGTTAGGCTCCAATACATACCAGAAAAACACCAAAAACATTCAGAAAAATGTCTTGAAGAAAACAAAAAAAAATCAGAATGGTAAAGAGACAAATCATGGATCCAAACGGTGAACAAACCCACTATGGTGGAACCTTGGGTAAGTGCAATGGTGAAAAACTGGCAAACAAGTGCCACTCGTAAAGGATATGGCTCCATTGTCTTTCAGACTTGTTGCGATCACATCCATTTCATCCATTCATCCTAGTGCAGGAGCACCCATGGCGTAAGGAAAATATATGGTCAAATTCATCATTTGAAATATAATTTATATTTTAAGGTCATTTATAATTTATTTGAATCCATTTGGAATGATTTGTAAGACTTGGAAGCCTAAAAATGTAAGCAAGTCCTGATTATGTCCTAGTTGTCCATATAGGCCCTTATAAGTCAAGATGGTCAAAATTGTATAAAAGGCCATGAGAAGGCTATCAAGTATGTAAAAGGTATTAAATAGATTATTTGGACATGTTTATGAGGTTTTTACAATTTGGAGAGTCATTAGGAAAAAGTGTCAAAGTTGCAAGAAAATTGCAAAAGTCCAACATTTGCAAAAATGTAAAAGTGCAAAAATTGCACATAAAGTTGTAAAATGGAAGATTAAGGGTCATAAAGGTAGTTGGATGGTTTATAACTACCAAAGAGTCTATAAATATGTTTTATTTGTTGAACCAAATCATTATTGGAATAATAGAGAAGAAAGGAGAACATTTTGAATACATTTTGGTGCATTCTACTATTGTTATTTTGGTTGGCTTTCCAGTTTTTGTGTTGGTTCCAAGCCTTGTACGACCATGTATGGCCTAGAAACCTTTGTATATGTATAATTTATAGTTATATATGTCAATTACCTTTCTTTTCCTTTTTTTTTGGAGTTATTATGTTTAGAAATGAAGAAGATATGGAAGTTTTGGTGAAAGTTATTAGTTGCAGATTTGATACTTCCTGAGAACAGTCACATTGCAGCGTATGGTATGAGCTCATATGATATTATTAAGACCTATAAATAGAATTATTGGAAATATATGTGAATAATCTTTCTTTTCCTTGTGGTTTGAGACATTTTGGTTTTTATTTGTGGAAGTTATGAATATTTTGGTGAAAACTGGTTTTAAACTGTCTTAAATGGAGTTGTTGGAAAGGGTTTGTACTTATCTTGTGGTTTCACCATTGGAAAAATTAATGACTTGAATATTATGAAATTAGACTCAGAGGGATTTCATTTTAGTATGGTATTGTTTTATTTTGGTTAAGTATTTGTTGTGAAATATGATGCCCTAGTAGGCAGCAAGCATACATTTTCCAGATTTATGACAGTCAAAATTGGTCTCGGTGCAGAGATGATAACTTTTTATTGCACTGTTGGATCGTTCTCAATTTTGGATATGGTTTTAGAAACCTATTTTTCTACAGCCTCACCAAAGATATCTTCCAAATATTTTCAGGTTTTAAAGTTATTAATAACTGAGTACGGGTATATCAAACTGTCATTAACCGGGACAGCATAATGCATTGTTTTGGTCTTGATTAATGTTCAAAGGGTTGTAAAATGATATGATGGATTTGATATTGTATTGGTTGGTTGATATTAATATTTTTTTTGACTATAGAATAATTATTATGATGAGATTATGCCTCTAATACAAGTGAAGATGTTGTGTTGAGATTGAAACTCCATGTTGATTTGGGGTTCTTGAAGGGTTTTTCATGATGCTCCGCATCACATCCATCATTCAAACCATGGCTTGTTATTGATCTACAATTAGGGTTAGTACTTCATTCATCCTACATCCTACTTTTCATAGTAATTTATAAACTAGGGGCAATGCTCTTAACCTATTGATGGAAGTGGATTCTACATTACTTATGATTCATTGAGTTCTTCATTCAAAACTGTCTGGCAATAATACCAAAAACATTCATAAAACACTCACAAAATCCAAAAACATGATAAAACATAAAAAATCAATATAAAACATGGCAACACATAAAACCCTTTGTACATACACATTACAAACAAACATCAAACAAACATTTTGAGCTACTCAACTAATGATCACTTATCAAATCAATCAATCAATACAGGTACACACAACTGTCTTAACAAAGGATGCATCCTTCCTTCCAAAAAAAAGACATGATAACATTTTCTTTGACAAGAAAATTATGTTTAAGCTATCAAGTACTTGGTCAGTTTGTTAGTTATTTATTCATTTATATCAAGTTCCTACGCTACTCCGAGATGTCCACAAATGATTAGAGTAGTCGAGATGGTTCCTAAATATCGTTTTGTTTTTTATTTGTGAATTGTTCCAATGAAGTTATGGGGCATGTACTAATGGTGTCTACGTGGGAAGTTCACTAAGCTACGTGATCATATGAAAAAATCTAGTCATGGATCACTATGACTTACTGGTTACAACATATACCTCGACCATCTACACATGAACCAGAATGAAGGGTCAAATTCTTTTACTTGTGTCAAATACTTTCTTATAAGTGAAATGCTCCAAACTTGGTTCCTACTACCTTGGCCAAGAATGATACATTTAGAGTCATAACATAAACATTTGTCTTAACATTTGTTTCTACATTTTAAGTGCATTCATTTTAGAAACATACACAAACATTTGATTCATTTAGCTTCATCTTCAAACAACATACATCATTTACTCATATCATCATATCATTATCTCATCAAAATAAACAAGTATTATCTATCCCATAATCATCATCATTCACTCATCATTATGCATACATAGTCAGCACTGCATCATAGAGAATTACAACAAAGCATCATACATCTACTATCCTGCATCCACATATTAGCACCACATCCATAACATGCATATAGAAATCATAAAATCATCACCATGCACATATAGAAAGAAAAATCATCCATAGCATGCATCTAAGCATAAATCATAATCATCATCCTACATAAACCCATACATATCATCAATATACATATAATCACAAAATATGGAATCTCCTCATATATCACATCATATATCATTTCACAAAAACATACATGTATCATAGTAAAATGTTGTCAAAAATATATTGGCTATCAAGAGCCATCCAAGTCACAATCCAAAATAACAATGTAACAAGTACATAAACTCTCTCAAATGGCACTCTGGCTAGATGTTGCACCACCATCACTGCCTGCTCCACCACTACCCCCTACACCACCCACACTATCTCTCCGTGTAGGACCCATAACACCACCATTGCTCTGTATCCTCTGAGATTGCTCTGATCTCGCCAGTCGCATCTGGAAATAGCTCAATGCCCGTTGACTGGATGGCACCACCTTTTTGTATAAACCCCGCCAATAATCAATCTCTTGACCTACCCGCCATAGTTCCCTAGCCATGAAATTAGTTGAACCATATCCCTGTGCTCCTGACAATACTCGGCCTCTCTCCTGCACCTCCCATAGTCTATCCACCAGATCATCTCTCTCTCGCATCAGTACCCTCAACTCTACCTCTCGTGCAAAAAGCTAGACATCTCTAGTTGCAATCTCTACCTCACTATCCTCCAACCATGCCTTGACTATTGTAAGTCGAGTCTGCAAATATACTATCATGTACTCCCAAAGGTCTCCCCCTCCCATCTCCATAGGATCCTCTCCTCTGCCTATAGCTCCCTTTCCCATCTCCATTGGTGCTACACCCTCCTCAATATCCCTATCTCCTACTCTGGCTGCCCCCTATATCAAAGGACCCTGTGATAGTCGCAACGACTATCCCCCTCTACCTCTCCTTTGTAATCATTCTCCTCCACCACCTCCACCTCCAAATCCACCCCTACCCCCAAATCCCCCACCCCCACCTCCTCTGGCTCCTCCAGCTCCTCCTCCAACTCCATCCTCCATCTCCTCCTCCTCCACCACCTCCATCTCCTCCTCCTACTCCTTGACTTCCTCTCCTCCTATGTCACTATCTCCTGTCATCCTCAAAGGATGGTATCGGCTCAGTTGGATCTAAAATGTGCAAAATAGGATGTGCGGTACAATACTATGTGTACTCATTTATCAACCCTACATCCACAATCTTAGGCCTCATATGCCATGGTGTCGCCTATAAGGTTTGGAACTGGCTAGGGCTTGATCGTATGGTAACACTGGCCCCCACTAAAATCTCTCTCGTACTGCCCGTGCATACTCCCTTGATCCCCTTGGCAACCCTTGCCTCCATCCAAACTGTCTCATCACTCTACTTGGTACCTGTCTCTCTACATTGTAAGCTATCCTACCAATCAAAAACTGCGTCATAAATACATATGGCAAGGCTTCTACATCATCCTCCAAGGGCTCACACTCAATATATGGCCTCCATATCATTGCATCCAAATCATCTAATGCTCATCGCCAAAACTCCAACTTCCCCAAGTGGGGCTGGCTCATCATACCTCCATACATATACACATAGGACTAATCTGCCACCCTAAACCTCAAGTTGACCGGCCGTGTCACTGGCAGGTGTTCCCATGCCCAGATATGTAGTAATGTAATCTCTACCCCTAAATAACTCATCTCTCAGTATATAACCTCATGTAACTCCTTGTACAAATGTGAAAGCACACATGGTCCCCATGCATAGCGGGTCCCATCCGTCACCATGTGCTTCATGACCTGGCCCCAACCCACAACTAGTCCATGTGATCATCACTTGGGGCAAAACAAGCCCCCGACAATGCCTGATAAAACAACTGGTAGTGGCTCATACAAGGGAGCTATCTCCTCCAATGCTATCAAGCCATCATGAATATACACGTCCTCTGCAAACATCCACCACACAACTACTGTCCCCAAAGCTCGGTCATAGGTCACCAGCTCCCCTCAGATCGGGATGTGTAGTATCCTCCACACATCCTCTAGGGTAACTGTCATCTCTCCTATCGCTAGGTGGAAGGTACATGTCTCACTATGCCACCACTCGACCAGTGTTATCATCAGTTCACAATTCATCCGAATAATGGGAAGATACAACATATCGTATAAACCAGATGTAACAATATAGTCTACCTCTGCCTCTATCAACTGCTTTCACAGTTGCTGTGTGGTAGGATGCCACTCACGCATCTGTAGAATGAGAAGATCCTCCTAGACATACACACATCAACACATCATCCGTTGTTTTGTTTCAAACTTTCTTAAGTTTAAACCTAGACTATCAACAGATACTTTGATCAAGTATCTTCAGGTCTCAACAGGTAAGTGATCATGGAAAACCTAGACTACATTAGACATTTATCATAATGACCTAGTCTCAATGGGGCTACTATGATTCAAAACAACTCATCCATCCATCCACCCAACACAGGCATCAAGAGATAATTTTCCTAATAGCGAGGCATCTATTTTTCGGACAATAGCGCTATTCTGCTAACAATCATGCTACAACCTATAAACAATAGTGCTAAAACACCAAAAGTGCCAAATCAACCACACAAACACACTATTACATGACAATAGCGCTAACGATACAATCGTGCTATTACTACTATACAAATGTGCTAAACCTATTACTAGAGCTAAAACTACCACCCAATAGCGCCATTGTGGCACAAAAGCGCTATTTGGGCTGACAAAAGTGCTAAAACAATGTTTTAGCGCTATTGTCTTAGTTGGACTTGGATGCTTGCAAAAACATATAAAAAGAGCATAAAAAATAAAAATTCAAATTTGTGTACCGCTGATCCGTAGTCATCTAGCCACTGGAATCGATGGATCCACTCTAGCCGATGATCTGCTATAGGTATCGACATGATGATCGCTGCTCAATCCTTCACCAAAAGTCACTATTAGAGCTCTGAATTGCTACAGAGATGGATGCAAATGAACTCATTTTTCCCCCTTCACCCCCATATATACCCCCCAACCCTAACCCTAATTCACTCTGCTCACCGTCATGGTCCCTGTAAACTTCTCACGCCTCTCATCTCTCTGTTTTAACTTCGATTTCTTCCATTTTTTCACCATTATTGCTAATTTCTGCTAATTTCTTCTATTCTACCTCCCCTCCATTTCTCGTTCTTTTTCGAGAGATTGCCCGATTTTTCAAAAAAAATTAGCCCATCTCGAGTGGGCATACCACCCATTAAATTAACATTTATGGGGCATATCTCTTCACAACCTATTTTTCTTTCTTTGAAACAATACGATAAACCTCACCGTCTCAAAGAGGGGCAAATGTAGTCACATAAATCTGTCCACTTAATTAAATGAATGTTTACTATTTCTTTGATTAATAAACCATCAGTCACCAATTAATTAAATTAATATTTAATTAATTCATCATCAACCCCTTCTCCTATTAATTAAATAAATTATTTAATTTATTTAAATTAATTCATTAAGCTACATTCTAAATCAATTAAATGAATAAACCATATTTATTTAATTTTAGCCCCCTTTCCTCTTTTAATAAATAATTAAAACATTTATTTAAATCCCTAAACTACCCCCACTTACATTCTCCTACAAATGCAAGTTGCAACCACAATTGAAATAAATTAATTTTATTTTAAATAAAATCTTATTTTCCCTCACCCACCAAACCCACTTGCAATCCTAAATCCCCCTCTAGACTCTTCTAACCACTTTCTAAGTTCTTCTAATCATTCCTAATTAGACTCATCCCATTTCCTAAATATTGTCACATTCCTAAGCAACTTGGAATTACTTCTCAAAGCCTCCAAAGTCTTTGAAAAACATTTAATGATTTATGTATTCAACAAGTTAACCCCTAAAGTCTTCCAAATGACTAATGGCTCTTACATGACCATTAATGGCTCTTACATAACCATTTATGGTTAATTCCACTTGCCCACATGGTTGGAGACTTTCTCTCTAACTCAGCCTCCATTTGACTCATGGGTCTCTTCAAGCACTTATTGCTTTAACCATGGTTATCCCCACTAACTCTTGCACAAGAGTTTATCCATTAGATAAAGACATTATTTATTGGATAATGGCTTTATTCATTCAACTCAAGGCTAACCTTACCTCCCAAACTAACATTCAAGTCCTGTCAAGCATTTAATGCTTCTTCCCCCTCCTCTCAAGCCATCTCATGATGACATTTTTCATCCTGGGATTGGATTGAAAACCCCCACATGGATCATAAACCCATCAATCCTGACCCTTGTTGAGATTAATCAATCTCAACCATCCATTTCTCTATTTTTCCTATAATAGAGTCCATTCCTTCATAGTCCAAATCTTGAAATCTTGTATGCATCTAAGTTATAGTGAATTTGAGAGCATTTTAGAGTAAAATCATAATCCACATTGTCTTTTGGTTAAAATTGATAATAACTTATTAACTCATTTTCTCTCATTCCTAGCTATCTTATTTGCATATTTTCATAATCATCTTCAATCTTGAATCTTCATAAGACTTCCATAGTATTGCAAAGCTGAGAGCTAAACTCATGTGGAACTTGGAGAGGAGAGGAACAAGGGAGGAGCAGCTATGAGCATCTTGGTTAGCATTTAGATGAGTGTAGTTTATCTCTTTTATATTTGCATGCTTTCCATTTCATGTTTAATATCTCTCTTGATATGCTTTCTTAGGATAATCTTTTGTTGCTAACACTAACGTTTGAACTTGTTTCTTATGTTGTTGTGTTTGCATCACTATTGTAGTCCTTTTTGCAGATTATCAGGTTGCATTTATGACAACGAGAAATTAGGTTTTTGATGGATAAATATTGCATTTGAAGAGTTCAATCTTCACAATGCGATCAAGAGAAAAGAGTAGAGCAACGAAATAGAGCGAATTGGCAATTTTATCAGTGATCTAAGCGACTCCAAGCAGATTTCTTTGCTCGGTTGGGAATCAAGGTATTTATCTATTTAGGTTCTCAGGTTTTTCCACAAACCCTAAATTCAAAATGGATTTAGTTTCGGGTGTTGCTATCCCATTGGTTGTGGAGATCAAGGATTGAGCCCGACATGTATTTAAGAAACACCCTTTTAAGTCAGTGAAAGATGACCCGATAGGTTCATTTTCATCGGTGTCGTATGATGTTCTGCACAATGAAGACATTCGAGCTTACATTCAATGTGATCTCAAAGAGCTAGGGAATGTAGATATATTGGAGCTATACACCACACATCTGGTGGATAAACTTGGGAACTTGAAGCCATAATATTAGCATTTGGAGATGAAGGGTTTCTTTTAGTTCGTCCACTTTTCATTGTTTGACGAGGAAGAATGAGTCTAGTATGTTCTTAGTTAGGTGCATGATGAGTTCATATGGCTCGATGGGCCACACAAAATAACCAAAGAGGCAAATGCATCTATGACTTATCCTCTTGAAACTGGTGAAGTGCCTAGCTTGAGGAAAGTGTCAAATGATATAGTGATTGCCACCACAGGTTCCAAATTTGACAGAAGGGCGATGACAATAAACAATATTCTTGAGCATGATGTCTAATTTGCATCCATGGTGGTAGGTTACAAGGTCTACCAGTCCAACAGACATAATTTTATTTCTGGTACAAATAGCTACTCAACATATCATATGCTAAAAGATGACAAAAAGGTATGATCTATGCACAGTCCTATTGAATGAGTCAAGGACTAATTTGAAGAAGATAAAGAAAGATAAAAAACACATATTCAAATATGGCACTCTTCTTATTTGCTTGGCATTATACTTCCTGAATGAGATACCCAGTGTGAAAGGAAAGGTCCAATGGGTCTATGATAGACTGGTGGCTAGACAGATTACAGAAGGAATTATGGGTTTAGGTGATGGTCCAATGAGGAAATCTACACTCTTGGGATACTTCAAATCCTTTCAAGCAATAATGAAATCCAGAGAGAGAATTCCCAAAGGAATTGTAGAGAAGTATGAGCAGACTATCTGCTTTATGGTAAATAAGGATGAATACCTTATGGAGGCATTTAAACCCCATATTGTGTGGATTATGCCAATGAGGTATGAAGTAGATGCAAATACCCTGGATTCTCAACACCTACTCAGCCAACCGGTTGATGTGAAGGAGCCCAGATTTGAGACATATAAAGAGAAAGATCTTGAATTGCAAGAGAATTTTACTGCTCCTATCTAGAAGAGGAAGGTGACCAAGATGGCCAAAGAAGTTGTAGTACGAATGGGTTTCACCTAGGAGGAGGTGAAACAGGATAGAGAGAAGAAAGATAAAATGTAGGATAAAGAGAAAACCAAATCCCAATCGATGCCCCCATAAAGCCAGCCCAAACAATCCAAGCCTACTTCGGTTCCTGCAGCTCAATCCAAAGGAGATAGTTCATCTAGAAAAGGTGTCTTTAAGAAAAATGAAAAACCAAAAAGGGCATATGTTGCAGTCTCTTTGGTTGCCTCTGAGATAAAATTTGATGAAGAGGAAATTCAAGATAAAAAGAAAAGTGAATTTGTGCGGGTGGTGAGGAAGCCACAATCCGATGGTGCTCAACAACTAAAAAAAACAAAGTCTGGTCCTACACCAACCAACAAACGCAAAAGAGGAAGGAGAGTAAGAACAGATCTTGATGAAGCAGTGGAATCTGATAAGGTAGGAAATGTATATACTATTATTCCTCGATTGTCCACTGAGAACTTGATTGATCAAATATTTATTGATGGCAATTTGAACAATGTTGATGCATATTATGATAACCTAGATGACTCTGATAAGAGGAAAGTTGAGGAAGCTATACTCTTATTCTTGCATAACTTTAAGAAATCATTGATTGAATTGGGAAAGTCCATCCCTAAAGGTCTATATAATATTATTGATGGTAGAAGGCTTGTTGCATAGAAGATAGATAGGGAAATGAAAGAGAGAGAGCTAATAAATATTTTCACTTCCATATCTCAAGATGAAGCCAAAAGGCTTATTGAGGAAACTAATAAGAATGAATTTAGAAGCCATAATAGGGGGAGCCGATTGATGATTGGAAACATTGAAGAATTTAGAAAAGAAACAAAGGATATATGGAGAAATATTATCATGAATTATCCTTGGTATGCTCCATCTGGTGACACCTCTCATCCAAAAACTCTGCAAGATATCTCTAGTAGCAAGGAAGATGATACTCAGCTCAAAGAGCATCTGGTAGATATATGTGATCAGACCACTGATGCTGAAATTAATAATAATCCTCCGGTGGTAGAGATAGTTGATTTAACCAATGAGAAGCCTATGGTTGAGATTGCACCCAGTGGTAACACCAGTGCAATAGAGGTAAGAAAAGGAGTAGCCATGAAAGCTCTAATAGGTGGCAAGGTAACATAGAAGGTTGACCAATCTATTAAGGTTGATAAGGGTAAGCAAGTGGCAATTGACACTCCTCTGGTTAGGTCCCTACCTCAAATTTCAATCAATTTTAATGGATTGTTGGATATTGGGAAAATGTCTCCCATAAAGAAGCTCATGTTGGCAGCAGCAGTACAGGTCCAAGCTAGCCAGGACCTTGCTAAATCTAAAAATGAGGACAAAAAGGTTATTCATATATCAATTGATATTTTGCAAAAGGTTGCTCCAAGTGTACAGTTGGATTCTTCTGAGAGTTCCTCCGGTAAATTACTACAATTGATTAGCAATGTAAATACTAGTTTTGATTCTTTAGAAAAGTGTGATACTCAAAAGGTTTCAGACAAGTTTAAGGAAGTCAAGACACATATATTCCAGAAAATGATTGAAGATGATAGAGTAATATTGAATGAAAAACTGTAGATTATTTTTGATGCATTATCAGAAGGAGGTAAATTGTATGTCTTGTCTATTTTTTCCCAAATTCACTACAAATATAGACAAGCAAATTGGTATTTGTCAAGGTAAGATTGTCAATATTTCACATCTTTTGATCCAAATGCAGCTCTAACTAGCAGTATTGAAGGACATATTATAGCTCTAATAGATCAGATCTCAAGCCTTCAAGCTGATAAGGACAAAATCTTGTGGAGGGTTAGTGAACTTTAGAATTTGATTTCCCGCAGGTTGGATACTTTGTTGAGTAATAAGGTTGATTGTATGAAGGAGATGGACCGGCTTGTGCCATCTGATCTAAGGGAGTTGGAGATTCATGCAACTATGTTTAATGCATTAATTATAGTTTTGGACAACCTGAAGCATGGGTGGGATACTCACCTTGGATTTTTGAAGTCTATTTATCCTGATATCTTTAAGCATTTGTAAATTTTTGGTGAATATCTTTATACATAAGTTTTTGGTATGTATATATCTTTGGCATTGTTGTCAAAGGGGGAGAGATAAGGTGAAAAATGTACCGCTATGTACAACTTGCACATATTGTTGATCTAAGGGGGATCCTTACAATTCCTTCATTCATTCTTGATCCGGTGTACAAGTTTGACAGGTTTCACACTTAGCCATTTTTCACAGTGTAGCCATTAATGCCAAAGGGGGAGATTGTTGGCAATTGACATTTATCTAGTGCTTTCTGATGGCTGATTATTACTTATGGGTTGTCATTGATGGAAAATCTTCTTGGGAATTTGATCTAGCGATCGAGATTCCTCTTATTCGGAAGCAAGTGTTAACTGGTAGCCAGTTAACTGGTAATTCAGGGGCATTTTAGTAAGGTTTTGGTTCAAAAGCTTTCCATTGATTTTGGTATTGTTTTTGTGATTGTGGTGAATGGGAAGATCCTTAGGAAGTGTGTGATTATATTCTTTTGGTCTAGTGCTATGCTTTTTCAAGATTGAAGCCGACTTGAAGCTACACATTACACTTTCTGAAGTCGTCTTGAAGGAGATTATTTTTGTGTTAAGACCGAATTTATTAGATCGAATCGACAATTGATATTTGGTGTAATACAAGTTTGGTGATTCATTTTGGTGTGATTGAGTGTAGTTTCATGTGCACACTTCACTCATAGATAATTCGGTGGCTAACTAAGACAAGAACAAAGTATTTGCAAAGCAAAGGATAGTCAATGATTCAGTACTTAACCGAAACTCATTCTTGCATTGTTAGATGCTATTTTAGAGTTCATTTCATTTTATTTCCTCATTGTAACCAAATTGCAAGTCAGTGAGACTTTCCTGAAGGTTGTAGCCTTGCAGGAAATCATAATTGAGTAGTGAGCTTTAGACAGTGAGCCTGAATGCAAGTGCATTCCCCTTATATGTAATATTTATGTACTCCTAGCCATAGTATATGAATATTGTGGGTTCTAGCCCCACCATGGTTTTTTGCTTTCCGGGTTTCCACGCAAAAATTCCAGTGTTGTGGATTATTTTTTACATGTTTATGTTCTTTTCTGTTATGCATTGCTAAACAGTGGATAAACAATAAGTTTGTGGATTTGATTTTTAGTAGATCATTGATTCACCCCCTCTCTCAGTGATCCCTTATTGTAACAGGGTCTTCGAATTGGTGAGCTTAGTATTGAAAAAGTAACTTCGCTTGGTTTGTTTGAAGGCTTTAGAAATATGTTTGTTGGTGTAGCCATTCATGGAAAAAACTAAATGAATATGGGCTAGCTCTAGGCTCAAATTGTCATCATCAAAAATTTGATAGGCTCTAATGCTAATTCTAGTGGAAATAGATATGGACCTATCCTTGTGCTTGAGTCACCTTCATCCCTTTTACAAAAACTAGATGTTCCTATCCAAAAGTGTACCTGATAGAATTATACCCAAGAAACCCTTGAGAAATCTCATGCTAATAACCTTCATGGCCAAATAAAGACTAATGCATATACTAATTCCTAACACCAAGGTCACAACCAAGGTTAACATTAAGATCCTGATCAAGGTTATAAGTGTTGTCATGCTTCCACTAGACAACCTCGTGTTTCATTTGATGATCACAACTAGGGTCATGCTTTCAATACCAATCATACTCATGGTCATGATCCTCACACACATTCAAGGCCTTCTAATCAATACCAAAGTTATGTCTCAAGTGGTCAATATAACTACATTCATCCTCCACCACCTCCAGAAGACTTGCATAGTTATATTCCTCCACTCTATGGGTAGTATGCATAATCCTATCAAGAATTACACACTTTAGGACATTTTTCCTTATCATTTCGATAGGAATATACCCATGCCACC
Source organism: Cryptomeria japonica (assembly GCF_030272615.1). Lineage (NCBI taxonomy): Eukaryota > Viridiplantae > Streptophyta > Pinopsida > Cupressales > Cupressaceae > Cryptomeria > Cryptomeria japonica. The sequence continues at coordinate 80,598,391 of NC_081415.1, read as the reverse complement.
CTTTCCCCCTAATTTTGATGTGCCTAAATTTGACAAGAACAAGAAAAAAGGTTATCCCAAGGAACATATCAAAGAATTCTTCAGTTCTTTTATAGAGGTTTATCATGATGATTCTTTCCTAATGCCTCTCTTCCCACATAGTCTAGTTGGACAAGCTATATAGTGATTTTCATGATTATCTCCTGGGATTAGTTCTTGGGGCGATTTGGCTGAGAAATTCATTCAACACTTCTCCTACAATATTGAGTATGAGGTCTCAGTGAAAAATTTATGTACCACCAAACAACATAATGGGGAGTCTTTTGCATCAGTTTTACAAAGATGGATAAGTCTGGCTAGTCATTTCCCTTGTCATGTTCCACAAAAATAAATGGTTGAGATATTCACATAGAACCTAAATTAGGAAATTGGATATGAGCTTTGAAAAATATGTTTGACAACATTTCAAAAAGTTGTTGAGAAATTTTTGTTCATTGAAAAGGTCCTTCTTGCATAAGGTATTACCAAATTTTTCAAAGAAAACAAAGATGGTTCTAATTCAAAGGAAAAACCTCACTCTTGGAACAAGAATAATAATACCATAAATGATGGGGTTGTGGATGCAAACATGGTAAAACCTTTGGTAAGATTTCCTAGAACTAGTTCATTAAGCAATCAAGTAAATATTTAAAGGGAAACAAGGCCTATGACACAAAGGAAATACACATCTTTGGGAGAATGAATTGAGTCATCATTACAAAAGATACTTTCTAATAAGCTCATTACTTTATCAAAAAATTGGCTTTTTGAAACAAGGATCAAGCTTTCATGGTGGGATGACAATGGATATTGTGAATAGCATAAAAATAAAGGGCACAAGACTAGCAATTTTCATAAGCTTAATAATCTCATTGAAGACCCCATTGAGAACGGTAGTCATTCATCCAATGAAGAACATGTGGTGATTAAGTATCCCTTCGCTAAAAATTGTTGATGATTTTTATTGCTACCCCCAGTCCTAAGAGAAATTATAAAACCCTAGACTATTATATTGAACATCTAGGCCACATATTTGGCTCTATCCATAGTTTAAGGACAATAAAACACAACATAAAAAGGCTAAAATAATCCTTCTTTACTTCAAGCTTTAGCAGACTTAAGAGGGTATTCCTAACTCTAGACCTATATACTTGATAACTCTGGGACAAACAAAAATGTACAGGCTCACAAAAGGTGGATATTTCTTAGGTATATAAAGATTCTTCACATAGTCTCATATTTAATCTTAATTCCATTAGCTTTAAATTTAACTAAGAACAATAAACTATACATCTCCTGAAACATATGAGGGAATGATGGTAATACACTCATATACTTATCCTCTAGGACCTTTAATGACCAAGGAGATGCAACAGTTAAAATAAATTAAACAAGAAAGCTAATAATGGGAAAGGAATTACGATTTTTATTTGTACTTGTTTATAAACCAGATCCAAAAGTTTCATAAATTAGTGTCTAATCCATTGGGTGAGGAGTTGAATCTAAGATCCTAAATGCCAATTTTAGACAATAAATATATCCAAATTAGTGGGCCATTGTGACATCAATGCCTGACATTAATGCAACCCCTTTTTATTGATACAAGATCATTCTTACAAATCCAAATTATTCTTTCGACTCATTGCAACCTGTATATAGAATTTTAATTCCTTCCTTGAATGAAACCCATACACATAGTCAGACATATACAAGGAAATTGTAGAGACAAATTAAAACACCCTTGATATTTTAATTCATATGAAATCAGAGAAATACAACTAGAGATAATTCTATAACTATTTCATTGTTTCCTCACAAACTAATTTACATTGTTGAAAGAATAACACATTTGTTCACTGTGAGATGCCCTCAACCAACAAACTATACATTGCTATTCTACTCCTTTCTAGAAGACTCTAAATTTAGAACGCCTCACCTACAACCATGATATTCTTTTTATAAGACATGAAATGCAATAAGCTATCGACCGTTTACATATGGAAATTTATCATTTTCTATTGATCCACTTTTAAGAGAAGATTCCCTCAATCAAAAAACACATCATGCTGCCCCTATTTTGTCCTCAAGAAAAACCACTAGGTCGCTATGAAAAGATACATGAAAGGTTTGGTGTTGTAATGGTGGGAAAATGGTGAATGATGAATCAAGAGGAAAACTACTCTTTCCCTCAAAGAGAGATTAGAGTTTCACTATCGATTATCCTTCAAGCACTTTCCACCATTATATTGGGAATATAGGGGATAAGATTCACTAGATAAAATCTCCACACAAAGATGATAGATTGAATTCTGAATGAATTGAGAATGTTATGATGATCCCTTCTTCCTTTGTTTGATTTGGAAAGGAATTGATTAAATTATGTAGTTCAAAAGTGATAAAGAATAGATTATAACTTGAGATTAGAAAATGGGATGAAGCTATGCACCTGGATTTGGCAGTAAAATGTTGAGACAAAGTTGCCCTGCAAATTTGATGAAAAGTTGTCTAGACCATGGCAGGAATGTACACGGTCCTCCAAAAAATCCGCAAAATGAAAAGGATTTTTTTGCCTCTACAACTGATGCTTGAATTTGAAAGTACAGTTGCACACCTGCAACCTACACACATAAAAGAGAGAGAAATGTGTTGGTATTGGGGGTTTGCCTTTAGGTCAAACCTCAGTTTTGGAATTAACCAAGTAATGAAAGAAAGTACTTGCAATTAGATGTAAATAGAAGACTGAATTGTAAATCACCTCAAGGGAGGTTGTAGTAGCAATCTTGATAGAAATGCTTGTATGGAATTGTATGTTGGAATCAATCTCCTCTTCAATGGTTGAATCCTTGACTTGAATGAAACACTTAGCCTTGAAGGGACTTGAGAATGCTTAATGATGGAAAAGAATGCTTGAATGCTCTTGAATGATTGATCACTTGTGAATTTCCCACTCATCCCCACTTATTGAACTTATGAAAATGAGAGGGTGAATGCTCCTTAAATACATGTTGGTGGATTTGAATTTTTTCACGAGTCGACATTAGGGAGGTTTCTCGCTCGAGGCACAACCCACAAGACCTACCCTAGGAAGGTTCCTGCCCTAAAATAGGGCAGGGACAGGGGCACCATGCCCCTATTTTGGGAGGACAACAGCACCATGCCCCTGTCCAAGGGGGGACAGTGGTGCCATGCCCCTATCCTACCCCTTTCTTTAGGGCAGAATGCAGTTGGGGTGATGCAGAGGCCAAGAAAGAAGTTGTTTCTGTAAGCCGAGCATTCTCTGGTCTCTAATCAGGCGAGAGGATTTGAGTTTGCATGCATGAGGACCCTAATGCAGTCGTAAATTTCTAGGGTCACAATTTTACAACACTACATTTAGCCCCCACTTTAGCAGGAGTATAAGCATACACCAATACTATCGGTAAAGTACAAGGAAACAAGATTGAAAGAATTTTACCACATCAAGGAGGCAAGATGCACCGAGCCCCCAGTGGAATTAGGATCTTATGACTTTGATTGACAAAGTAAAAGGGAAGATCAAGAATAGGAGAACCATGACTACAAGTAGCAAAGTTTCCTTCACTTTGAGTCATGAAAGTAAGGATACTAAAGATCACAAAGCAAAAAAAAAGTTCACTAAGTAATTCTAAGTATCACAAGAAGGAAAGTATGAGTAGAGTGTATGCCCCCATGTTAAAGAAATCACATGTGCCTTATCGGGAGAGATTTCTTTAAGGTAGGACACACCTAAGAGAGAGAAGAGAGGGAGCATGCCATTGCAAGGATTTAGCCCCCAATTGAGGATTAAACCCAAGGATAATGAACATAAAACATGAGGTAGTCTCTCTTCCTTGGGGTCAGTATGCTGTATGATAACTCATGTATATCATATATTTATGTGCATATAATAATCATCATTCTCCAAAGAAGGACACTACCTTAGAAGACAGGGAAGAGAAGATGTCTTTTGAGTCAACATGAAAGAGACTAAGAAAAGATCTCAATGCTTTGCATCATCCCCAAGTAGACATTGATGGAACAATAGAAGAATGAGGATACATATAGAAGAATGGTCACAAAAGAGAAATAAAGGAGAGGGAGAAAGATTTGGAGTGATAATGTTGCTAATCTAGCATGACATCCCCCTCCCGATCTTGCTGATTACTATTTCGAGAAGGCAAGCAACACGCCAAAGGAGCGATATCAAACACAATAGATGGAGATACCACAAGATCCAAACAAGGACTATGCTCATGTTGTAAGTCACTTTGTTTGATTCTAGGAGCTAGGATTAGGGTTTGTGAAAACTCATCCGATATATGTTTGTCCATATCAACATACTCATACTCACTATCAGAAGCCTTAGGAGTTGTATTACTATTATGAATAATATTTTAACCCATTTCTTCATCAAAGTTTAGAGAAAGAGGAGCAAGAACATGAATAGGAGTTAAACCATCACATGTTTTATACAACCTATGATTTGGAGATGTTGGTTGAGCATCTTGCTTATGAGAAAAGGGAATCATATCAACTATTAGAGTTTGAGGAGATTACGTATTTTGAGGAATAGCTTCACGAGCTTGAACATGACGTCTTCATTGATGTTCTCTCGCATAATAATTTTGTCGAGTCTTAGTGGAAGGCTGGGAAGGAGGAACATTCAAAGAAGTAGGAATGGTTTTCTCCTTTATAGTGGAAAGTTTAGGTTGAGGTCTTTTTGGTTGAACAATAGGAGAGGTGGGCCTCTTCTCTCGATACAAGGAAGGAGGTGGAACTACGCCATAGAAATGAGGAATATTAGGTGTAGGAAGGAGACCCATCATGAGGAGGAGGGATAGTTCTAATCTTAGGAAGAATATTGGTGTTCTCCTTAAGAGAAGGTAAAATTACATCCATAGGAATAGGTGGACAGTTGTCCTTAGGAGGGAGATTAGTTCTATCTAAGAGGGGTAGAACCTCATCTTGAATAATAATAGGAATGTCAAGTGTTGGCGATCTAGGTTGACTTAAGGATAAGATCATATCATTCTTCCATTTTTGATAAGATTGAAAAAGAGCATCGCTCCTTGGTGGAAGAGATTAAAATTGTTTAGGCAAAAAGAGATCAATAGGAACACTAGGGCTTCTATCAAATGGACAAAATAAGCTATGGTTCATGGTTATGATTTCTCCATTGTGAGGAAATTTAAGACACTTGTGGATTAGAGAAGCAATAGCTTTTATGGAAGATAGCCAAGGATAGCCCAACTTCACATGGAATTTCTCAAAGGAAGGTATGATAACAAGGTCAACATCCATGGATTTAGCATGAAACTCAACAAGAAGGGTGATAAAACCAATGGTAGCACAAGAGAATCCATCAAATAACTTCACTACTACATTAGAAGCATCATATAGTGGTTTATACAATCATAAACTGAAAAGATACTCTTTAGTTATGACATTAACCATGCAAGAAGGATCAATCGGGGCACCATGGCAAGGGATATCCTTAACCTTTGCAACTATGTATAAAGGGCCATCGGGGCCTCTAATGGTCTCACTAGGGTAAAATGTTATACAAGGATCCGTAGGAGTATTTTGTGTTTGTACCATATTAACCAATTTTGGAGCCATACAAATGAATGCTTTAGAAGTGAGAGAATTAGGAACAATCTCAATAACATTAGAGGTATGAGATAGCAAGGGATCAATGAAAATCTTAAGATTTTGATGAGGAGAAAATGATGTATTCCCTTTATCACTCACACCTTCCACAGATATATGATGGTATGATGAAAGAATAAGGATTCAGTCAACTACTGAGAGGGGGGGGGTGAATTAGTAGATAGAAAACTTGATACACTTTCACCAATCTTAAAATCAACCTCTCAAGACAAACATTAAACTGACTGGTTTCATCACTGAACTTCAAATGCAATAATACTGACAAGATTAACTGATTGATTGTTATAACAGATAACAGTAAAACAACTTGAAACTTACAAAACCTTTTATATTGATCACTCAAATACTTAAATTGATAGTAGTTAAACATGTTTCAGTTTGTTGCCGGTTGTCATAACAAATCAAAGTGGATTTAGAAGTTAAGCAATTCAACAATAAACATAACCACAAAAACATTCACCACTTGACACAATATTTTTGACGTGGAAACCAAAATGGGAAAAACCATGGTGGGGATGAATATATACCACTTCACTTTGGCATATATATCGGTTCACACATATGTCAGTTCTCTCTTCTCAGATATCGCATATGCCGGTTCACATCATATCACATATTGACATCAATGACAACATACAATATCATTATTGCCTCATACCGGTTCACATAATGCTAACATTTACTGGTTCAAAAAACTTCATTTTGAATCCTTCCAAAATGTTTTTCATCCAGATAGCCTGGGTACAATTCGTATAAGCTGTAACATACAAAGCTTCATCAGTAGACTAAGTTATGCACCTCTGCTTCTTGCTTCTAGAAGATACAAGCCTTCCTCCAAGAAATAAAGCTCCACCGATTGTGATTTTTCTATCATCAACATTACCTGGCCATTTTGCAACTGTATACACCTTCAAATCAAAGTTACCTACATATGGATACCATAAACCATAGTCAATAGTACCTTTCAAATATATGAATATTATCTTAGTTGCTATTAGGTGTGTTTCTTTCAAATTCTTCTGAAATCTTGTAACTAGACCAACTACATGAGCTATATCCAGTCTGCTGTGAACAACATAGTGCAACTTCCCTATCATTGACCCATACTCCTTTTCATCAACAAACTTGACTTCATCTTCCTTGGATAGTTTACAACCTATAACCATTGGTGTCCCAACTCATTTATAGTCACTCATACCAATTGTCTTTAGCACCTCTTTCACATACTTAGACTGTGTGATAAAAATACCACTCTTCATCTGCTAAATTTGCAAGCCTGTGAATTTTTTTATCTCCCACTAGAGACATTTCAAACTCATTTTTCATTTCATTTGCAAATTCATTACTCATGTTATCATTTCCTCCAAATATAATATCATCTACAAACACTTCACTCACTAGTATCTTATCTCCTTTAGATTTGAGATATATGTTGCTATCTTCATTGGTTCTCTGAAAACCTATCTTCATCAGGTGTGAATGCAGCCTCTCATACCATGCTCTCAGTGCTTGCTTTAAACCATATAGCACTTTGTGCAGTTTACATACCATATCTCTATCATCAGTCAAAGCATAACTATCAGGTTGCTCAATGTACACTTCTTCTTCCAGTATTCCATTAAAAAATACCGACTTCACATCCATTTGATATACTTTGAAACCCTTATGTGCTACAAAAGAAAGTAGACTTGTGACACCTTCAAGTCTAGCAACTGGTGCAAAAGTCTCATCATAGTCTTCTGCTTCTTGTGCATAACCTTTGCAAACCAATCTAGCCTTGTTTTGGTCTACTATTCCATCTTCATTTTGCTTGTTCTTGAACACCCACTTAGTACCTATCACATTCTTGTTCACTGGTCTCATTACTAGGGTCCATGTGTTGTTCTTCTCAATTTGATCTAGCTCCTCCTCCATATCTTTGATCCAACGATCATCACCAAATGCTTCCTTGGCAGTTTTTGGCTCAATAGTGGAGATCATGCAAGAATTGTCTCTGATTCTTCTTCTGGTTATCACTCCAACATTTTTATCTCCAATAATCTGGTTAGGCTTATGATTGAGTTGAACATACCTTGGAATAATATGATCATTATCTTTAGGTTCTTCTTTTTTATCATCATCAAATACTAATTCAACCTGTTCCGGTTAAGCTAGCACATCAACATTCTCTTTGCCAGTTTCAAGTTTTATCGGTTTTGGCTCCAAAAGCATAATACAAGGATCTTCTTCCTTTTTCTCCACACTGGCTTCCCTTCAAATTTTAGGATTCTCATCCACTTGAACATCAACACTTTCAATGATTCTCTGAGTTCGGTTGTTGTAACATTTATAGTCTTTACTCTTGGTGGAGTAACCAAGAAATATGCCTTCATCACTCCTAGCCTCAAACTTGCTGACATAGTCACCTCTCTTAGTAAAACAATTACTACCAAATATCTTAAAATAACTGATATTAGGTGATCTACCATACCAGTATTCATAAGGAGTCTTGTCCTTACCTCTTTTTACCATCATCTGGTTCATATTGTAGACAACTGTATTGATATTTTTTCTCTAGAAAGTGTTTGATACACCTCCTTGGATCAACATTATTCTAGTAGCATCAACAACTGACCTGTTGTTCCTCTTTGCAATACCATTCTATCATGGTGTCCTCGGTGTATAAAGCTGCCTTTTGATGCCATTTAGTTCACAATACCTAGTGAATTCCTCAGAAGTAAATTCACTGCCTTGATCCGTCCTTAGACACTTTATCTTCATGCCACTTTCCTTTTCTACTAAGGCCCTGAATGCCTTGAACTTACCAAAAGCTTCTGACTTATCCTTCAGGAATGTGACCCACATCATTCTTGAACAATCATCAATGAAGATCATAAAATATCTATCACTTTGAATGCTTTTAGTCTTTATGGGTCCACAGAGATTTGTATGAACCCGATCTAACAAGTGTTCTACTGAGAAGGACTTTCTCTTGAGTGTTGAGGTTGTAATTTTCCCCAGCTGACATACCTTACACAGAGCATTTACCAGTTTGTCCAGTTTTGGAAAACCTCTCATAGAGATAGACTTACTCACTTTAACAATGTTATCAAAATTTATATGACAAAATATCCTATGCCAAAGGTAACTATCATATATCTTAGCAATTAAATAATTGTTGACTTTATGATTTAGATGAAACAAGTTACCTTTAGTTTGCTTGCCAGTTGCAATCAGTTCACCTTTGCTCCCATAGATTTTACACATACCATTCTTAAACTCCAATAGATAACCTTTGTCATTGAGTTGTACAACACTCAAAAGATTGTGCTTTAATCCTTCAATCCAGTAGACATCATCTGCATTACTCTTTCCATTAAGAGAAATAGTTCCCTTACCTTTTACCATGCAGGGTGACTCATTACCGAATCTCACAACTTTGTTGGCATGTGTGCAGAGTATGTTGACATGATGATATTGTATGTTGTCATTGATGTCAATATGATGAAGAGTGAACCGGTATATTGAAGTAAGAACTTGCAAGAGAACCGATATGATGTTGTGAACCGGTATATGTGAAAAAGTGAAGCGGTATGTTTGTCCAAGTGAACTGGTATTTTGAAATGTGAACTAGTATATGTGAAAAAGTGAAGCGATATAATTGTCCAAGTGAACTAGTATGTTGGAATGTGAACCGGTATATGGAATGTTTTGTATCAAGGTTTCATATGGTATGACTACCGGCTGGTAGTCTTAGCTTCAAGGTTTCTAGTTGAAGTGTTCTATGCCTATGTGATTCAACTGAAGACATCGTGTGATGAGTTAGCATTGTAATGAAGAACAAATTATGTTTCCACGTTAGCCTTGTGCACATGAAGGATCTTGCATGAAGGAGATTGATCCTATCTACCTCAGGAATGTGCAAAGTCTCTCTAAATGGTGGAGAACATGTGATGGGTTATCAGCCCCCAAGAAGTGGTGAAGAATGAACGTTGGAGAACGTCTTGAGATCTATTCAAGACTGTTATAATCAATGCAATATGATCAATGATTAGGATTGAACCGACTAAATTACTTAACCTAAATGTTTAGGGTTTAGGGTTTATGCTACCGACCTATCAGTTTCCTATAAGGTTGATGTTGTTTTTCATGTTGAGGTTGTTGGCAAATGTTGTGTGTGTATCTAAGTGCAAAGATACGTGATTCTTGCCAGACCAAATAAGAGAATAGATACCTGCAGAGTGTGAGTGCAGAAGGAAGGAACTAAAGCAGATCTGCATTGGCATTGAGTGTTGTTACTAGATCATTGTAATACTTGTTGACCTCTAACCACTTCAATAGTTGGAAAATCCTTTAACATGGTAGCTTTAATCGGCTTGCTATAAATCCTTTAACAGGGTGACTCAAAATCATTGAGTTCTTAAAATCCTCTAACAAGGTAACCTTTAACAGGGTTTAACCCTTAACTGGGTGATCCCTAGTAGGATCGGTTCCTAACAAAACCTATTGTAAAGTCCTTAACCAGATTAGGCTCCTGACAGAGCGGACTTCAAAAGGGTTCAAAGAACAACTTGTGGGTATTCATCCCCACCGTGGTTTTTCCCAGTTGGGTTTCCATGTGAAAAATATGTGTGTTATGTGTGATAATTTTCATGTGATGCTTTATTATTCTTTGTTAAGCGGTAAAGCATGTTGAACTAGTAAGTCTTTACATTTCTGTTGATGTATTACTAGTGTATGAATATGGGTGAAGTGGAAATAAGATGTTAGATTGTGTGGAAAGTTGAGTTACCGGTTTATGTCTTTCACTGTGTTTAACCGGTAGTAGTCTAGTTTAGACTTGTGTTATTGCTTTCCTATCAAGTGCAGTGTTCTCAGTCAAACCGGTACAAGGAAAAGTATTTTTCTCAGTACTGATTCACCCCCCCTCTTAATACCGATTTGGTACTAACTGTTCATCATTGATTCATCAAACTTCTTCATCAAATTCCTTCAGAGAAATAAATTTGGTCCGGTCACAGGTCATGTGGTGTGAACAACCACTATCAATGATCCAATCATCAGAACTATCCTTGTGAGACACTAATGCCTTCTGATTAGATGTCTCCTCTTTGATGGAAACAAAGACAATGTCTTCATTAGCATCACCCTCAGATTCCTCATCAGTGATACCACCATAAAAAGAAAAGACAATATCTTTTTCCTTTCCCTTTGTACATCTTGAACTTGTCATGGTTATGCTCATTGTCACCATTAGGACAGTTAGTTGCAATGTGTCCAATCTTATTACAAGAAAAGAATTTGAAAGTTAGTTTACCTTTGTACTTACTAGTACCTTTAGGCAACCTCTTAGCCAATAATGCTTCTATCTCAACAAGACTGTGTTCATCATCAACATCTCTGCTGGATCTAGATTCATAACTGTGACTCACATCTCTACTTTTTCTTACAGATGGATTAGAAACTGAAGCTCTAAATGTAGACTTAGATTTTTAAGCACTACCATCATAACCATTTAATTCAAAAGTAGCAATCTTACCAATGATGAAATCCAAAGTTACCTTAGTTTTATCAATTGACTTTAGCTCCTGAATGGCTACAACTAGGATAGCGTAGACCGGTAGCAAGGTTCTCAGCACCTTGCTAATCACTGTGGCATCTTCAACTTTACCACCAACACTCTTGATCTCACCAACTATCTCTTTTATCCTCTAGCCATACTGTTGGATATTTTCACCTTCAGCCATCCGCATGTCATTGAATTTACCTCTCAGACTCTCTTCTTTGGCAATCTTCACAAGCTCATCACCATTGTAGATTTCTTCAAGTTTCTTCCATACCTAAAAAATAGTCTCTAGACCATGGACATCAACATATTCTATGTCAGACAAAGAATTGATAATAGCTTCTAGAGCTTGATTGTTTTCCCATTTCTCTTTCTTTTGATCATCAGTCATGGTCCCATTAGGTGTAACATATTGATTAACAACATGTTCCCAATATTGACTTCCAAGGCTCTTGATATAAATTTTCATTCTATCACTCCATATCCTATAGTTTTCTGAGTTAAACTCCGAACCTTCCTTCATCATCATGATCTACAAGATATTTACCTCAAGTTGTAAGGCTTAGACCTCAGGGGACCTACAATGCTCTAATAACAATTGATGGTATGATGAAAGAATAAGGATCTGGTCAACTACTGAGAGGGGGGGTGAATCAGTAGATGGAAAATTTGATACACTTTCACCAATCTTAAAATCAACCTCTCAAGACAAACATTAAACTAACTGGTTTCATCACTGAACTTCAAATGCAATAATACTGACAAGATTAACTGGTTGACTGTTATAATAAATAATAGCAAAACAACTTGAAACTTACAAAACCTTTTATCTTGATCACTCAAATACTTAACTTGAGAGTAGTTAAAACATGTTTCACTTTGTTGCGAGTTGTCATAACAAATCAAAGTGGATTTAGTAGTTAAGCAATTCAATAATAAACATAACCACAAAAACATTCACCACTTGATACAATATTTTTGACATGGAAACCCAAATGGGAAAAAACACAATGGGGATGAATACCCACAATTATTCTGAACTCTTCTAAAGTTCGCCCTGTTAGGAGCTTTAGCTTGTTAAATCTTTTTTTACAAAAAGTCCTGTTAAGAACAGATCCTATTAGGGACCACCCGGTTAAGGGATTGACTATAATGCCCTATTAAAAGCAATACCCTATTAGGAGTAACCTCAGTGGAGGATTTAGAATCCAAGCTAATGGATCACCTGGTTAGAGGATTGAATAAAGAAGCTTGTTAGAGATTACCTGGTTAGGGGATTTAACTATTGTAATTGTTAGAAAACAACAAGGGTTTGTTGATCTATTTGAATAGCACTACACTTGCTTGTTCAGATCCTTTTCATGCTCCTATCTGCCATTACACATGCTGTAGATACATTATCAGGTTCAACAACCACTCTCTCACTCTCATCTACAACTTTTCCAACCAACAAACAAACAACTCATCAACCTTATAAACAAATCATCAGGTTGGTATCACATCACAAACCTTAACATCTTATAGAGATTACAAACAAGTCGGTTCAAGTATGGCCATTGGATTACATAGTAAATAACATAGAAATCAATGCACATCACTCAAGATATTCTTGACCACTCCTTGATTACTGCTTCATCGAACTCTGTAACTCATCACATAGTTTGCATTAGATGCAATGAACTTTCTCAATCCCAAGACAAAAATCATTGTCTCTATGCACCAAGAAACATTTAAAACATTCATCAATCAACATGCATGCATGTCATAATCTTTGTCGTTCACCATTGATCATAATATTCTTCAACTCCATCAGTTAGGGTTTGGACATCTTCTACAGGTAGGGTTACCAGTTCAACTCTCCATAACATAAGTAATACCGGTTTTCAATACAAACTCATCCTACCGGTTGATTACCCTTTGCTAGCTCCTTCTACTGGTTTGCAATACAATATATAACGTTATTATAATATCATAACAACATCATAAGCTGTTTATTGACATCAATGGCAACATAACATATCATTAATTCAATCTTCAAGAAAAATGCCAACAATCTCCAACTTATACCAACAATATAGTATTATTATTAATCAAGTATTGAACCTTATTTTTCAATGCAAAATATTTCTTAGTATCATGACCAGGTTGATGATGAAATTGGCAAAAGGAATTGTTTTCAAAATAAGGAGATGCAAGTTTGGAAGGATCAAATTTGTTTTATATTAGGATGTTTGATAAGATTTCTATGCAATAACTGAGACATAATAGTGTGCAAAGATTCATTCAAAGGAGTAAACTATCTTTCTCTTTGGAAAAAAATAGAAATATGAGGCACACATGTTGTAGCATTTACATGGTTGTTGTTGATTGGATCATTGAACTTGATGAAGCTTTTTGTTGGTTTGAACTTCGCAAATGGTTGTCGAACACTCTCCCCCCCATCACTCAAAGCCAGAGGAGTGGATTGCTCCATTTGACTCAAAGCCAGTTGATAATTAAGGAGTGTTGCACACAACTGCATAAAGGAAGTAAACTCAGACAAAAGAAGATTTTCCTTGGTATCTTTTTGTAAATTAGAAAGGAAAATTCTTTGAATATCATTATCAGGCACATGAAAAGAAATTTGTGCACACAAATGCTTAAATCTACCAATGAAATCACTCACTTTCTCTTTAACACCTTGTTTACAATGCATTAAATCGGTGAAAGTGATTTTTGGATCAATGTTGTTTTAAAATTTTTGGGTGAAAGCATTTGCTAGTTGTTGAAAAAAGTCATAGAATAGGAAGGCATAGAGAAATACCATTGTAAAGCCTTATCTCTTAGTGTTCTTGTAAATAATTTTGCAAGCAATCGTTGATCTTAAGCAAAATCAATACACAAGGTTTGTGTTAGAATTTAATAACATTGAGAGGGGGGGGTGAATCAGTGTTATAGTGGAACTATTAATTTTAGTCTTAGTAAAACATGCATACACCAACCAGTATACTAGTACATACAAAATTGAAAGAAGCAAAGCAACCAATAAGCCAATCACAAAAATGAGAACCATAACATAGATTTATACATGGAAAACCTCAAAGAGGAAAAACCACGGTGGGATTTGTGACCCACAATATCAATCCACAAGCCATATGAAAAGATATTACATAATATGAGGGACCTGCACTTGCAAGAAGGCTTACAACCTAGAGCACACTACTCAATCACAAAAGAGTCTCACTGAATACATAAAATTCCAGACTACAATCCAGAGAAGTGTTGAACTGCTAAGATAGCATCTTCTATGCCTAAATACAATTCCAGTTTAAGCTATGTCTGTTCCGGTCTGAAACCCTAAACCCTTTACCAGAATAACCCTTACATGAATTTCCTCACATACATGATCTCTCTGATATGCATCATATTACATTCATATGTACATAATCTCCTATCTCATGTCTATTTTAAAATAATTTATCAAATTGACTTATATACCCTATACAAATTTATATGCCTTATGTCGGCTTACAAAGATATCCAATATCAAATTACATGTCGGACAGATAACATAAATGCATAAATATTAAAACAAATTGCCAATGCCAGATCCAAGATATGTCAGCCTCCAATATCGATAACCTTTAGTAAACCATGTCGGCCTGCATTACCGATAACCAAAGAAATCCTTCTGTCCTACCGGTGCTAGTGTAGTATCTATGAAGTGCCTGCCGATATACTGCAATTGAACCAAAACATGAAGCCAAAACACAATAGCATGTTGCCATCAATGACAACATAGTGAAATCAACCAATTGAGTGTAAATGGTCAAGGTATCATTTGTCGGTTTCATCCTGCCTTGCTCCCCCTGAGCTGAATATTCGTTAATGCAAAATACTCCATGACTTCATTATTCCCCCTAATGTATACAACGCCTTTTATTATTTTTCACATCTATACTACTCCCCCTTTGACATCAATTCCATAAAAAATTCTAAAAACAATGTCAAAGAAAAAGAGTTGTACAATGAATATCCCAAAATTTCTCACCGGAGCTTGACCAATTTCAAAATTTTTGGATAAGCCTTTTCCAGTAACTCAAGATATGTATCCCAACCTATTTTGAATGTGTCAAAAATAGATACAAGTCCACTCAATATGTGTGAAAATGACTCTTTCTCATTTAGTTCTCCTAGTGTGGGCTTTCCCACCATATCCATGCATTCTTTCTTGTGTACACTGAATGAATCCAACCGGGGATTCACCAAGCCTCTCAGACTTCTGGCTCTTCTTATTATTTTATCTCTCTCCTTCTCAAGAGTAGAAATTTGGTTCTCCAAAATCAAAATTTGACCATCAATTGATGTAGTCAATGAAATCAATCTGTCAAAAGAATTAGCTATATTTGCAATTTTCTCTTGAATTTTTTTATTTTCTTATCCACATTAGTTGTAAGTATTTTAGTGTTACAACATACCCTATATATATTTGTACATTGATTTAAAGAATTTTCTATTAGTATCAGCTTCTCACCAATCATTTTCTTCTCAAATTCAATTATCTAATCAAATAAAACTCTCTTAGCCTGAGTAAATCTCTCTAGTGCTTGCCAGTTTTAGATTTGCTGTAAGGATTGAAAATCCTTTGAAATATGATCAATGATTATTTTAATCTTTCTGGATGGGCTCGCTTCATTTTCAATCTTACACTCCAGGACTAGTTAGTGTAAAATATTGATTGATTGATCTATAATCCCTTTGTCTGTGGATCCCTCCTTCATTAGTTTTTGTGCTGCCATCATCATGAGTTCAGTGGGACTCATCTCTGTTATGTTTTCTTTTTGACCTGAGAGGTGTCAATTTTCAACGATGGACTAGCTACCAATTCCCTGCTGGATTCCCCTTTCTTCTATTTTGAAGATTTATCCTTTGTAACTTCCTCACTTGCACCGGTGGCTTCACCACTTGGTACAGTCTATGTAACTGCTGGTTCCTCTGTAGGAATTGTAACCTCAACCTATACATGTGTATCCAGAGGAAAATTATCCTCAATATTAGTATCCTGTACAATATTAGTTTATTCACTTTCTATATTAACCGGTATCTCAATATTTGTTTGTACATCTATATTTACTGGTGGCTCAATTTCCACTATCTTAATATTCTTCAAAATTGAGGCTGAAGTACCCATAATCCCTTTTCCTTTTTCTTGAACTGGGGTATCTACAGTGTCTATTTTGGTTTCTGGTGAACTAAAGAATCCTCTGTGTTCTCCAAGAATTTTGACCCATGCTTTTTGAGTCTCCTTTATTATTTCATTAAATCTTCCTAGCATCAGACTAGTTATTCTATGCTTGCTTTTAAAAACTTTTCAATCTGCTACCTCAAGTGTCTTTTCCATTTCATCTAGTGCAATAGTAACACAAATAGATAATAGCTCTTGAATTTTTATATGTTTATCTTCTTGCATGGTTGATAATCTCCTAGAATCTAGCATATTATACAATTCAACCAGTATTTGATTTTCTATTTCTATTAACATTTTATTATAAATATCCAGTTATAATAGAACTTCTTCCTCTACCTCTCTTTCTTCATCATCCTCTAAGTGTTCATAATAGAATTGAACATTATTCAACATGCCATCTTTAGTAATTTCATCTAATAGTCTTGCACAAGTTTTAGGCGGTATGATATTACCAGATTCAATGCCACTCTTCTTCTTCTTCTTCTTCCTCTTAGCAGTACCAGATGCAGTTGAAGGTGTTGCCTTTGGTGCTTTCTTTTGTGCCGGTAGTTTGATCGAAACCTTTCTGAAAGGTTTCCTCTTAGCTTCCTCTATTTTCTTTCTAACAACCCTCTTAAATGCCAATGCTGTGCCATCCTCAGATTCTATTTCAGCAGTAACAGGCTCAATATGTACTTCTGGGTTCTTTCTCTTCCTGCCTTTCTTCGGGACAACATCAATTAAAGATTTAATGTCCTTTGAGACCTTCTCCACAAATTTTCTTTCTTTTCCTTCCTGCTTCTCTCTTTTCTTCCAGTTGAACTTTGTTTCAACCTCTTGAGTTTTTTGTTGTGCAGTACCGCAGGGCTTTTCTGCCTCATCAATTGGTGCATCAATCAATATTTTTGCATATGCATCAATAATTTGTGCATCCACCTCATAGCCCATTTCTTCAATCCAAATTATTTGTGGCTTAGCTTATTCCATTAGTGTTTCATCTTTCTTTACCATGAAGCATACATCGGTTGAGTATTTTTATACAATATGCTCAGGTACCCTTACCCTAGACCTCATAGATTTTTGGAATGCTTTAAAATATCCCCATATATTGTCATCTCTCTGACTACCGAAAGCAATAATTGATTTTTTCAATTGTCTCCCTACCGAGATGTCAAATGCTCATTGCCTCTTGCCAAAATCGGGTGTATCATTCATGAAATATAACATTAGGAAAACTATCAAGTTGCCATATCAGAATGTACCCTTCTTTTCACCCTTAATTTTTCTTAGGTTTATTAACAACGCATCTAACATCCAACCACATAGATCTAATTTTATATTCTCTCTCATCATTTTGTATGCAGCCAAAATGCATGAACTGGAAATAGAATTCAGTCGGTTTGACTGAGTTACCTTATACTTGATGATCATGCTGCTGAATCTAACATCTATGTCGGTAATAGTGCTCACTCTCATGGATCTCCTGTTAGATGTCGTGCCAGTGATTGATCTCATAAAATAATTTAAAACCTTCTTGTTTGGATGTTTCCCAGCTGATGATAAACCAATAATTACCTAGATGGCTTCCTTGGTGATTTTGTAAGTTCTATTTAGCCATATAAATTCTCCATGTACTCTGCTCAAAACATATCTGAATATCTCATCCTTAAATTCAAGAATATCTAGAATGTTGGTAAAACCTAGTTCTTCAATATGCTTGAATTTCGGTTCGATCTTTTTGGATTCTCCCATTAGCTCACTAATATACATGCCCTTAATCTCAAAAGTTCTCAAGTCCTCAATGTGACAGTGAATATATGCCCTAACATCCTCTACATAGACAACTCCCTCTGGAATGTGAGAAAAAGCTCCAACATAATCTTCTATGGTAGCCACATGTGGATGCAACTTCAAACTTGGTATGGGGTGATCCTTGACCTCTACTACAGTCAGGTTTGCAACAAAAATAAGAATAGATGATGATCCTGTTTCCATGTTTAAAGATAAATACCTTTTGATCACTCTCAGTGAAAACCTCTGTTGGATATTATTGGCATTTGATGAACCAGAATATTTATATGATGATACTATATGTTGTCATTGATGTCAATAAGTTCAAGTGAACCAGTATGAAGAGGTATGAGGAGATATAGTGAACCAGTGTTAGGGTTTCACTAAGTGTGAGTACCGATTGGCAGTCTCAGCTCTAGGGTTATCGGTTTGGCGATCCATCTTATGTGATCCAACCGATGATACTCTGTGATGAGTTAGCTAAGAGATATGAGTGAGATCGAGGTGCCATGTCAGCCTTGTGCACGTGAAGGATTTGAGGATCTTGCATGAAAAGATCAACTGCGTTTGAAGTCTACCTCGGGAATGATCATTCTTCTTGGCTGTATGAGAAGAGAGAGTGATGGGTTACTCATTCCCATGTGCGGTGAAGAATGAATGATGTAGATTTTCTTGTGATCTGTTTGAAATCGTAATACTTTATGCAATATGTTTGGATGGTCAGGATTGGACCACCTATGTTGTAAACCTAAGATGTTTAGGGTTTAGGGTTTATGCTATCGACCTAACTGATGTCTATAAGGTCGATGATGTTTGTTATTGTAAATTTGTTGACAAAAGTTGTGTGTGTGTATCCAAGTGATGAGATACTTGCCAAACCAGTAAGAGGAGAACTTCAGAGTGTGATTGCAGAGTAGAGGAACTATAAAGGATCTACCTTGACATGTAGTGCTATTATCAGACCAGAGTTTTACCTGTTGTCTTCTAACCATTTCAATAGTTGGAAAATCCCTTTACTGGGTAGCTTTAATAGGCTTATTGTAAAACCTTTAACCAGGTGACTCAAGATCATTGAGTTCTTCAAATTCTCTAGCGAGGTAATCTTTAACAAGGTATATAGCCATCCCTTAACCTGGTGATATTTAACAAGATCGGCCCCTAGTAGAACCTTATTGTAAAGTCTTTAACCAGAATAGTCTCCTAACAGAGTGAGATTCAGAAGAGTTCAAAACAAGCTTGTGGGTATTCATCCCCACCATGGTTTTTCTCATTTGGGTTTCCACATGAAAAATCTATGTGTTATGTGATATACATTTTTCATGTGATGTGTATGTATTATTTGGTTGAAAGATTATGCATGCAAAGTTATTAGGTTATGGCATTACTGGTATACCACATGCATATGTTTATGGGTGAAGTTTTTATCAAGTATTGGATGTAGTTGAAGTGTTCAGACTTATCAGATTATGATGTCTGAAGTCTTACTATATTTAACCGGTATTGCCATGGTTAAGTTTAGTAATGATGACAATTACTTGGTATTGTTTTAACTTGATAAGTTGTTAAGAAATTTTTTGCCTATACTGATTCACCCCCCCTCTCAGTACCATTTAGGGTATTTGATATTCATCATTATTCATCAATTGGAATCAGAGAAACTCCAGGTCCTCAATGATATAAGCTTAACTACTTGAGGAAAAAGATCCTTTTGTATTGATGAAGAGGGAAGATCCTAAGTTTAATAGAGATAACTTTAAGATATGGAAGGAAAAAATGAAGATTTACATCAAGAGTATGGGTGCTCAACACTGGAGCTATGTTGAGAATACCTATGTGACTCCCACTGGCACTCTGACTAATGATTAGAAGAGAGAGATCCAGGAAAATGGGCAAGTCATGGAAGCTCTTATCAACAGTTTGTCAGATATTGTGTTTATTGATGTACAAGATAAGGACACACCTAAGGATGTATGGGATGCACTGGAAAACATTCATGGTGGTGATGAGCATGTAAAGAAAGCTAAGGAAGAGAGCCTTAGAGGAAAATTTAAAGACATGAGGATGGTTGAAGGTGAGACCATTCAACAATATGGCATTAGGATAAAGACTGTGGTTGGTGATATCAAAAGCATTGGTGGAACTATTGATGATACCACTGTTGTTAGTAAAGTCTTGAGATCATTATTACTGATCTATGCAATCAGAGTTGCTGCTATCCAGGAACTAAGGTCTATTGATAAAACCAAGGTATCCTTAGACTCTATCATTGCAAAGTTGACTGCATATGAGTTGAATAGCTATGATGATAGTGTTTAGAAGACTGAGTTAGCCTTTAGAGCATTTGTTGTACCATCCAGAAAAGGAAAAGAAACTAGTACTAGTTATGAGTCCAGACAATGCAGAGATATGGATGATGAAGAGATTCTGATGGAGTTTGAATCTCTTCTTGCTAAAAGACTTCCAAAGGGAACTAGAAAATATAGAGGTAAACTTCCTTTGAAATATTTTTCCTGCAATAAGATAGGACATATAGTTGTTAATTGTCCTAACAATGGCAATAAGGATAAATCTGAAAGGTTTTAAAAAGTATAAAGGAGCAAACAAAAGAAATTGTCTCATTGATGTGGATGAAGGTGTCACTGATGAAGAATCAGAGGATGAAGAAAATGAAGACATAGTATTTGTAGCTGTAAAGGAAGAAGTGTCTGACAAGAAAGATCTCATCTCTCACATTGACAACTCTAATGAGTGGATTTTTGATAGTGGTTGTTCTCACCACATGACTGGTGACCAGAGAAAGTTTCTATCTCTAGAGGAATATGATGGAGGTGTTGTCAGATTTGGCAACAATGCACCATGCTTGGTAAAAGGTGAAGGATCCATCTCACTGAATGGAAAGAGCAGTGTAGATGATGTCTACTGGGTAGAAGGTTTGAAGCATAACCTATTGAGTGTTACTTAGATAAATGACAAAGGACTCACTCTGAAGTTTAAAGGTGGAATCTGTAGTATAATTGGGAAGAGCGGTGAACTTATTGCCACTGCTAAGCAGACTAGAGGTAACCTATTCAGTTGAATGCAAAGATTAGTCAGTGTCTAATGGATAAGTTTGATGACAGTTGGATATGGCATAGAAGACTATGTCATATGAACTTTGAAAACATTGTTAAAGATGGTAAGATCAAAGTGGTAAGAGGATTACCTTTGCTGAACAAACCTAAGAATTCTTTGTGCAGAGAATGTCAACTTGGGAAGATTTCTTCCTCAATTTTTAAAGCTGAGTCTTTTTCAGCACAAAATTTACTTGATCTTGTGAATACTAATTTGTGTGGTCCTATGAAAACTAGAAGTATTCAGGGAGATAGGTATTTTATGATTCTTACCAATGACTGCTCAAGAATGATGTGGGTCACATTCTTGAAAACAAGTCTAAAGCATTTGGAAAGTTCAAAGCTTTCAGAGCATTAGTAGAGAAAGAAAGTGGTAAGAAGATAAAATGTCTAAGAACTAATCAAGGAGGAGAATTCACTTCTGATGAATTCAACAAGTACTATGAAGATAACAGTATCAAGAGGTAGTTGTCTACCCCAAGGACACCACAATAGAATGGCATAGTAGAAAGGAATAAAAGAACTATAGTTGAAGCAGCTAGAAAAATGTTGATCGAAGGAAAGGTTGCTCGCACTTTTTGGAGAGAAGCGGTGAGCACTGCAGTCTATACTATGAACCGAGTACTCATCAAGAAAGGGAAAGATAAAACCCCTTATGAGTATTGGACCGAGAAAACTCCCACTATGAATTACTTTAAAGTGTTTGGTAGTAAGTGCTATATCAAGAGAGGTGAGCATTTGAGAAAATTTGATGCAAAATGTGATGAAGGAATATTTCTAGGATAATCCACTAAGAGAAAAGCTCTCAAGTGCTACAACAATAAAACTTGGAAAATTGTGGAAAGTATCAATGTCAGGGTTGATGAATCCCCTAAGGAACTTGAGGAAACATGCAACGAAGAAGTGGAAGATGAACTGGGTATAGCCTTCAAAGAACCGGTTAAGAAAGAAACTTGTAAAGATCTCAGTGTTCCTGTACCGGTAGAAGCTGCAGTAAGAGAAGAAGAAGAAGTAGTGAAGAAGAAGAAGAAAAGCTAGTAGATCAGGCTAGAGTCATTCCTAGATATGTGAAGCTACATCATGATCTGAAGCAAATCATAGGAGATAAAGATGCATGGATACTCACAAGAAGCAAAGTGAAGGAGAACTCTTGCATGATTTCTGAATTTGAACCCAAGACTTCCAGAGAAGCTCTTATAGATGAAGACTGGATTAAAGCAATGGAAGAGGAGCTAGACCAAAACATAAAAATGTCATAGGTACCAAATGGGTCTTTAGAAATAAGCTAAATGAAGAAGGCTTAGTTGTAAGAAACAAGGCTAGGCTGGTATGCAAGGGATACACTCAGGAGGAGGGAGAAGACTATGGAGAAACCTTTTCTCTTGTGGCTAGAATAGAAGGTGTTCGTATGATACTTGCATTTGTAGCATTTAATGGATTTAAGGTTTATCAGATGGATGTGAAGTCTTCTTTTCTGAATGGAATCCTAGAAGAGGAAGTGTATATAGAGAAACTAGAAGGGTTTGCCTTATTAGAAGAAAGTGACATGGTGTGTAGATTATAGAAAGCCCTGTATGGACTAAAACAAGCACCTAGGGCATTGTATGAAAGATTAAACTCTCATCTTGTGAAGATTGGATTTCAGAGAACAAGTGAAGATAGCAACATCTACTTGAAATTAGAAGGTGATCAGATTCTGATCTGTGAAGTGTGTGTGGATGACATAATCTTTGGAGGAGATGATAAAATGAGTCATGCATTTGCAGATGAAATGAAGAAAGAGTTTGAGATGTCTCTGATAGGAGAGATAAAGCTCTTCATTGGTTTATAGATTCAGCAAATGAAAGAGGGTATCTTTATTACCCAGTCCAAGTATGTCAAAGAGGTATTGAAGACTTTTAGCATGGAGGAAAGCAAACCAGCTGGTACACCGATGGTGACTGGTTGTAAACTAACTAAGGAAGATGATTCAGCGTTGGTGAATGAAAAGGAGTACCAGTCAATAATCGGTAAGGTACACTATGTGGTGCACAACAGGCCAGATATTGCTCATGCAATAGGCATAGTAGCTCATTTTCAGAAGTGTCCAAGAGAATCCCACTTGGTAGCAGTTAAGAGGATTCTTAGATATCTGAAAGGAATAGTTGATTATAGATTGTGGTATCCATATAATGGGGACTCTAATCTCAAATTATATACTGATGTCGGTTGGGAAGGTAATGTGGACAACTAGAAGAGCACAACCGGTGGAGTGTTCTTTCTCAGTGGAAGATTAGTATCATGGACAAGTAAGAAGTAGAGTTGTATTTCCCAATCTATAGCTGAAGCAAAATATGTGGCAGCATTTATGAACTGTACTCAAGCAATCTGGATGAAACATGTATTGGAAGGTTTCAAAATACCTGTATCCAAACCTATGAATATATTTTGTGACAAAACAAGTACAATAAATATTTCCAAGAATCTAGTATTGCATGCTAGAACTAAGCACATTGAGCTTAAATATCACTTATTGAGAGAGAAAGTTTAGAATAAGGAGGTTGTACTACAACATGTTTCTAGTAAGGAGAAACTAGCAGATATATTCACTAAGCCCTTACCAAAGACTACATTTACCTATTTGAGAGGTGAATTAGGGGTTCTGCCCCTTCATGAAGTCAACTAAAAGTTGTATGCTCCACATCAGTCAGGAACTATAGTATCAAATCTTTCAGGATTGATGTGTTGAAGGATGCTACTCCATAGGGGGAGTAGCATAGTAGATTATGGAAGCTTGTGCCTCCACTTTGGCATTGTTGTCAAAGGGGGAGAAGATATCTGATGTATGGGGGAGAAGATATCTAATGTATGGGGAGAAAATATCTGATGTATGGGGAGAAGATATGTGATAATGCAGATACACTGGTCTATAATGTTTACAGTTGCAATGCTACACTGAGTATTGCCATCAATGCCAAAGGGGGAGATTGTTGGATATTATTGGCATTTGATAAACCGACATATTGATATGATGATAAAATATGTTGTCATTGATGTCAATAAGTTCAAGTGAACTGGTATGAAGAGGTATGAGGAGATGCATTGAACCGGTGTCAGGGTTTCACTAAGTGTGACTACCGGTTGGCAGTCTTGGCTCTAGGGTTATCAATTTGGTGATCCAGCTTGTGCGATGCAACCGGTGATACTTTGTGATGAGTTAGCTAAGAGATATGAGTGAGATCAAGGTGCCACATCAGCCTTGTGTGCATGAAGGATTTCCTTGAGGATCATGCATGAAAATATTGACTACGTTTGAAGTCTACCTCAGGAATGATCATTCTTCTTGGCGGTATGAGAAGAGAGTGTGATGGGTTACTGATTCCCATGTCCAGTGAAGAATGAATGATGCAGATTGTCTTGTGATCTATTTGAAATCATAATAATCTATGCAATATGTTTGGACGATCAAGATTGGACTGTCTATGTTGTAAACCTAAGATGCTTAGGGTTTAGGGTTTATGCTACTGACCTAACTGATGTCTATAAGGTCAATCATGTTTGTTATTGTAAAGTTGTTGGCAAAAGTTGTGTGTGTGTATCCAAGTGATGAGATACTTGCCAGATCAGTAAGAGGAGAATTGCAAAGTGTGATTGCAGAGTAGAGGAACTGAAAAGAATCTGCCTTGGCATGTAGTGTTGTTATCAGATCAGGGTTTTACCTATTGTCTTCTAACCATTTCAATAGTTAGAAAATCCCTTTACCGGGTAGCTTTAATAGGCTTATTGTAAAATGTTTAACCAGGTGACTCAAGATCATTGAGTTCTTCAAATCTTCTAGCGAGGTAACCTTTAACAGGGTTTCAACCTTTAACAGGGTATATAGCCATCCCTTAACTGGGTGATCTTTAATAGGATTGGTTCCTAGTAGAACCTTATTGTAAAGTCTTTAACCGGACTAGTCTCCTAATAGAGCGAGCTTCAAAAGAGTTCAAAACAAGCTTGTGGGTATTCATCCCCACCATGGTTTTTCCCATTTAGGTTTCCATGTGAAAAGTTTGTGTTATGTGTTATGCATTTTTCATGTGATGTGTATGTATTATTTGGTTGAAAGATTATGCATGCAAATTTATTAGGTTATGGTATTATTGGTATACCACATGCATACATTTATGGGTGAAGTTGTTATCAAGTATTGGATGTAGTTGAAGTGTTCAGACTTATCAGTTTATGATGTTTAATGTCTTACTGTGTTTAACTGGTATTGCCATGGTTAAGTTCAGTAATGATGACAATCAGTTGGTATTGTTTTAACTTGATAAGTTGTTAAGAAAGTTTTTTCCTATACTGATTCACCCCCCCCTCTTGACGTGATACATCGAATATCACTGAAGGCATGATTCCACTTCATGCATACAAATGATTTAATCTTGTCTGTTTACGCAATCCGCACTCAGGTCATCCTAGTTCAATTATACCTTGACGCTTGTGCTATCTTGCAAAATCAAATATCATGTAAATTTTTCACAGGTCATTATGGTTCAATTATACCATTGTGCTTGTATAAATTTTCAACATGTCCTAAACAAATCAATGCTCAATGATGATATGTACAAAGAAAGAAAACAACATGTGGCTATATCGGATGGCAAATACAAAATGAGGATGCTACCAAAAACAATTAGTTGCATATCATTTTACACTTAGTTACATATCATTATCATACATCTCAAGATACATCTCACAAACATATCAAAGCATACATCCTGCATCATACATTATATCATATATTTAAGCATTGCATCATCATAAAGTTAAGAAAAAAACACATAAGCACATACATCCATATAACACACCACATGATCAAAGATAATGATGCCATATATATATATATATATCTCAAAAATGATCAAAATGTACAAAATCTATCATCTCTGTGTCCAGTACAAAGAATACAATGATCAAAATACAACAGAGACCACGTCTCTCAAGTATGGCTATCCCCTGACGGAGATGGTTTGGCTCTAGATGTCCCCACCCTTGGATCTCTAGGGGGATCATGTCTCGATGGCCCTGTCACACCTCAGCTCTCGGACCGTGACCCAGTATCTCGAGATCGACTAGATCTCGACTATGTAAAGCTCTGTACTCGGCGATCCTTGGGAACCACAGCCTCATAGTGCCGACGGTAGTACTCCGCCTCCTGAGCTCTCAAAGATAGCTCTCTCAGGGTGTCTCTCATCGGACCACCCGTTGCTACTCTCTGCACGCTCGCTGCAAGCTCCTCCCCTCGACCCCGCCGCTCTATCTCCATGTCTCACTTAGTGGTCAACTACGTAATCTACCGCTGATATGTCAATACCTGTGCCTGCAGCTACTGTACAGTCACCTACAGGGTCCGAATCTGTGCATCCTCAACATGAGTGGGGATCTGAACCCGTAGCAGTACTTGTGCAGGGGCATTCCCTCTAACTCTACCTATCCTCGGTGCTGGAAGTGGGAGCACATCCGTCCTCCTCCTCTGAGCTGGCCGTATCACCTCGTCAGTCCCCCCCACTATAGCTAGAACCTCCCCCACCCTCCCCTCTCCACCGGCTCCAATGGCCAATCCGCCTCTCCCCCTGTCCATCACTGCCCGTCTGACTGCTCTCTCCAAACCTCTATCTCCGCTCCTCCCTCTATCTCCCCTCCTCCCCCGATCTCCTCTCCCTCATCGACCTCCTCCACCATCTCCATCATCCTTATCATCTCCACCTCCCTCATCATCATCATCATCATCAAATGCCAGCCACATCTCCTCTGGATCTAAAATCCTCGCCACTACCCACGCAACAAACAATCTTGTGAACTCATCTGTCATGCCTGCATCCAAAATCTTTGGGGCATAATCCCATATCTGGCTCGCCAAACCAACAAACTCCTCCATGGCCATCGCACTATCAATGGTCGGGCCCCAATCTGGTATGTCTTGCCTCCGCCATGCATACAAACAGGCCCCCTGAGGTATACCTTGTTGTCAACCAAACTGTCGCAAAACTCTGGTCACCATGAACCTCTCAATAACAAATGGGGTCCTCCCAATCAGGTATCTCGTCATAAACACATAGGGCATCTCCAGCCCGTCCTCCACCCATACCTCACACCCTATATACGATCACCATGTGACCGTATCAATGTCATCTAGCACTCTCCTCCAATTCTCTAGTTTGCCCAACTTCCGCTAGACAACTAGACCCCTGTACCCATAGGCATAGGCATGTCCAATGGGCCTATCTCTGTCTGCTAATGGCCTAACTACCGAAATGTGCTCCCAGCACCATACCTAAAGGAGCGTCATGCCAGCTGACAAACTATCGTAACCCAGGTATACCACCTTCTGCAAGTCCCTGTACAGGTGGGCTAGCATAGTCGATCCCCATGCAAACCTGTGGCCCTGTGTAACCATGTCCTTTAACACCAGCCCCCATCCCACAGAGAATCCCTTTGACCTGCGATCAGGACAAAGGAATCCACCTATAAACCCTGCCAGTACTGATGCAAGTGGTGCATAATCCAAGTCTAGGAACTCCTGCCAAGGGATCTCATATCCACATACTGTCTCATCATGGAATATGCAGTGAAGTGCCTCTGTGCCACCCTCCTCCGACTGCTCATAAGGTAGTAGTGCACCTACTACTGGTATGCGCAGAATCCTGTAACAGTCCTTTGGCGTGACTGTCATCTAACCCATGGCGAAGTGGAAGGTGTTCGTGTCACTGTGCCACCTCTCTGCGAGCACTGTAAGTAACCCCCGGTTCACAGTGAACCGAGGCATATCCAACAGGGACGTCAAACCGTATCTCTCAATAAAATCTAGGTCGGCCTGTGTCAACCATGGTATCAAAGTCCAAGGCCTAGGAAATCGCTCACACGACTGAACCATGCCCAATCGCTCCTGTCAACCAGAAAAACAAGTCCAATATCAGTTTCCACATCAAAACAAAGATATCCAAATCAAAATCACATCAACAACATGAAACAATTTGCTCATCTACATCAAGTTCAAAATCCTATCATTTCATATCAGCTATAAAACAACTCAAGTTATCAAAAACCATATCAAAACTTGTAACACAACTCAAGTCTCCAAATCACATAAACTTGTAAAACAACTCAAGTTTCCCACCCATATCAGCTTGTAAAACAACTCAAGTTTCCAACCCATATCAACTTGTAACACAAATCAGGCTTCACACAACGAACTTGAAACAAAGTGCAAAAACAAATCATGCTTGATCAAAACAACACATTAATATCTATGCATAACTTGAAATATCGCAAATCAAAACAAGTTATATCAACAATCATATTGGACAAATCAATAAAAACCATGATAGCAAAACACAACAATTTCAGAAATCACCCCATCTCACAAAATTTTTCTTGATGCGCTAAAACAGATTGTCTACATGCTAAAATACACCCATGCGCTAAGCTGTTTTTTCCATGCGCTAATCTATTTACCCTATGCACTAGAATGCCTCCACGCGGCATCCTTTTTCCCCAATGCGCCACCCAACCTACCTTATGCGCTAAAACCTATTTATGCGCTAACCTATACCTTGCTGACGCTGCCTATTTGATCCTATGCGCTAGGTCTACCCTACACGCTAAAACCCCTTACCCATGTGAACCCCTGTGACCCTTATGCGCTAGGTCTCGCTCACGCGCTACCCTATTGACCTGAAGCACTACACTATGTTTCACATGTGCTACTTTCCCGCCACGTGCTAACCTAGAACTTCTATGCGCTACACTATTTATTTCAGACGTAGCCCTAAAATCAAACTTTATGTGCTACCTAAATTTTTGTATGTGCTAAATTATGGCTTTGACGTGCTAAACTGATACAACCAAATTTTAAAAATAAAAAACTGACCAAAAATGACACAATAAAAAATCCAAAAAGGGTCAAAAGTGTTGACTTACTGGTCGTCCATATGCGGTAGGTCTCCGGTACCTCCGAATGTGCTCAAAACGATGCCTGGAATACGGAATAGGCATTTTGACTTCTCTCCAAATTCTCTTTTTCCAAAGTCAACAATGCACAAATGAATCAAATCAAAGCACTTTTCCCCTTTTATAGGAGAAAAATGAAATTAGGGTTAGGGAACTCGGCATGTAATTTGCTCACTGTCTCACTTATACCCTAAAACATGTAAATTATCGGGAGATGAATCAATTTCAACATTTCACATAGACAAAATCATACACACCAAACACAAATCACCAAATCAAATCCAAATTTTCAAAATATTGATTCATCTCCCGAGGGGGCATCACGCATCAAATCAAATTTGGGGCACGACTTGCAAATCATAAGAGCGACACAAAAATTTCATTTGATCATAAATCATGATAACACATCATTTTCTTTGAAATAACATGTGCACACTCGTCACTTCAAAAAGGGGCAAAATGTAGACGTATAAAAATGACCATATTCCTAAATGAATATTTTATGTTCATTTCTCTATTTAATTAAATCCAATTTAATTAAATTACCCGCATTCCTCTATTCAATTAAGTAAATTACTCAATTAAATTCACTATACCCATTTAATGAATAAATCATTTTATTCAATTAAATCCCCCCTATCCACTTTTAATTAAATTCAAATTTAATTAAATAGTTATCCTAAATTGAATAAATCTAATTTATTTAATTTCCCCAAATTGCAACCAAATTGAATTAAATTTACTTTATTTTCAATTAAATCCTATTATCCCTCCACCCACTTGCATTCTCCTACATCTCCCACTTGCCTTCCTAAACCCCTTCCTAATTTCTTCTAGACCCTTCTAATCACTTCTAAATTAACCTAACCCATCTTCTAAACTTTGTCACATCCCTAAACAAAGGGAAGTCACTTCTCAAAACCTTAAAGTCTTTGATAACCATTAAAGGCTTCAAGTCTTCAACCACTTAATTTTCCAAAGTCTCCCAAACCATTAATGGTTAACTCAACCCCCTTGCATGATTAAAGAATTTCTTTTAACTCAACCTCCATGTAACCCAAGGGTCTCATCAAGCATTCATTTCTTTGACTATGGTTATCCCTTAATCATTTGCACAAGAGTTTATCCTTGGATTAACTCTTAATCCAATGGGTAATCTTAACTTAAGCTTGACCCATACCCTCTAGATAACCATGAGGTCTTCTCATGCATTTAATGTCTCCGACACCTTTTCTCACCCAACCCTAGGTTGACATTTGTCACCATTTCATTGGTGTAAATTGTAAACATGGATTCCCAACTTTCAAACTCAACCCTTGATTAACTCTTTCAATCCTAGCCACCCATTGCCCTATTTTTGCTATAAATAGAGCTCTCATCCCTCCATTTTTATCATTCAATTTTGTAGTATCATACTTATGCTCAAATACATTCAAACTTTCATACCATTTTATGCTCATCATTTTAGCCTCTCTTTTAGATAGAAATTAATCTAAATATGCATGTTCTTTCTTTATCATTAGCCTAAATCATTAACTAATATAGTATGCTAGGATAGTATTGCTACTAACCTTGTCATATTATAGTTAGTTTATTGCATTTGTAGCATCATGCATAGCTTAGGATGCATCTCATATTAAATCAACAAAAAGCATCCCTCGTTCTTGCATTTTCCATCCCTAAACCATTTTGCTCAGTGATCTAAGAGCAAAAACATTGGTTTGAGGGACCGTGTAAGATAGAGAACCATGGGACCAACCTTGGGAAGCTGAGTGATACTTCATTACTCCATAGCTTGCACCAAGAAATCTTGTGAGTGTGTGAGCAAGGCTCCATAGAGCTCCATTTTTCACATATTGAGTTCTATCGACCCGCTTTTCCACCATACAATAGGTACTTCATAGATACTACACCAGCACAACCATCGACACCAGCACTGGCAGGACAGAAGGATTTCTTTGGTTACCGGTAATGCAGGCTGACATGGTTTAGTAAAGGTTATCAATATTGGAGGCCGACATATCTTGGATCCGACATCGGCAATTGGTTTTAATATTTATGCATTTATGTTATCTGGCTGACATGTAATTTGATATTGTATATATCTTTGTAAGCCAATATAAGGCATATAAATTTATATAGGGTAGATAAGTCAGTTTGATAGATCATTTTGAAATAGACATGAGATAGGAGATTATGTACATATGAATGTAATATGATGCATATCAGAGAGATCGTGTATTTGAGGAAATTCATGTAAGGGTTATTCTGGTAAAGGGTTTAGGGTTTCAGACCGAAACAGACAAAGCTTAAATTAGAACTGTATTCAGGCATAGAAGATGCTATCTTAGTAGTTCAACACTTCTCCAAATTGTAGTCTGGAATTTTATGTAGTCAGTGAGACTCTTTTGTGATTGAGCAGTGTTCTCTAGGCTGTAAGCATTCATGCAAGTGCATGCCCCTCATATTATGTAATATCTTTTCATATGGCCAGTGGATTGATATTGTGGGTCATAAATCCCACCGTGGTTTTTCCTATTTGAGGTTTTCCACCTATAAATTTGTGTTTTATGGTTCTCATTTTTGTGATTGGCTTATTGGTTTCTTTACTTCTTTCAATTTTGTATGTACCGGTATATCGGTTGGTGTATGCATGTTTTATTAAGGCTAAAATTAATAGTTTTGGTATAACACTTATTCACCCCCCCTCTCAGTGTTATTGAATTCCAATAATTGGTATCAGAGCCTTGTGCCTCGGAGGAAGTTTAACAGCTTGAGGAAGATCTTGAAACTGGAATCTATGGATATGGCCTTGGAGAAACAACTTGAGATGACACTTGAATATTATGATTTTGAAAGATTAAAGAACTTAAAGCTACAAGATGAATTGAATTCTACTAAGGAATTCATTCTTGTCCTACAAGATAGATTATCATTTGTTTAAGCTATGAGGATGAAACTTTTGCAAAGTCACGATGATGAAGAGAAAGATGGACTTAAGGAACAATGTCAAAAATTTTGTCAGGAGAACATGGTTATGAAAAATCAAATGCAAGCTACAACTATGAGAATGTCTAAGGAGATTGAGGACAGTAAGAAAAAGAAACAAAATCTTGTTGTATCCCTGAAGAACAAATTTGAATAATGTGGTAGGTTGGTTCATGAGAATGATATATTGAGAACTGATTTAGTACAATCCTAGAGTAATGAACAAGAGCTTGAGAGACAAATAACAATTCTGAGAGAAGATTTAACCACTGCAAGTTAGTATAATGAAAAATTCAAGATTATCTTAGCACAACTAGATGAGTAATTGAAGAGACAAAAGAAGATTGGAGATTCTAGTGAACTTGGATTTTAGCAAGGACAAAGCTCTGGTACTATTGATGAATATGAAAATTATAAGGCTCTTGTAAGGCAATCTAATGCTTATAAATTTCATGGTAGATTTTTTGCTTGCAATAGATTTGGTCACATGGCTAGGCAATATAGAAACAAAGCAAATCAGAACCCTGATTCTACTCCTGGTAAATGTTCCAAATGCAATAAGTATGGTCATAAAACAAAATATTGCAAAATGAGTGTTAAATGTTATGCATGTGGAAAATTTGGACATATGGCTAATCAATACAGGTCAAGCAATTTCACCAATTTTAGCAAAGCAATTCAAAGAAACAATGTTACATGTTATGCATGTAATGAGGTTGGCCATATTGCTAAATTTTGTAGAACCAAAAATCCACCGATTGGTAATGGAGGATCAAATGAGAAAGGGAAAGAGAAGGTTAGTGAAATCTGGCAAGATCATACTCAGAGATGGGTTAGAAAGACTGAAAAGCAATCATCAAATGGGAATGTCCCACTTACTTATCAGATAAAAAAGGTTGCTCCTGCACTAGCAGGTAGCTCATCCGGTAACTAAGGAAGATGCCTTAGGGGTAGGCAAAATTCATGAAGATGTTGCATATTCCCCAAGAAGAGGTTTTGGAAGATGTTCTAGATATTGGAAATGATTATCCAACATGGATACATTCTGAGCGAGATCTGGTATCTTTCATGGGCAGTCATTTATGTCAATGGAAGATTAGGGTTTCTATCGGAGGTTAAAACATCAAATTAACTTCATTATTGATTACCTTGCATTCAAAGTAATCATATTTCCCCTTGAGAGATTTCACTGGCATCTAGAGGAATTTTTTGGAGGTTAATGAATAATGATGAACAACAAATACCCTAAATGGGGCAAGTATCCACACAGTACAAGTGATCGCCTCCCAGACAGAAGACTAAGAAAATATTGGAGTTTCCCCATGATCTCTAGCTTTGAAGCATTTAGTGAGAAAAGGCAGAGAATCCAAAAAAGTTCAGAATGCAAAAATAATCAAGACTTTATGCGGTAATGCAACATTTAGTACTTCATAAAATCATCCATCCTTGGTATTTTTGTGTTTCTTTGTTTTTCTTTGCGATGAAGTGTAGTTTTGGTTGTTGGATGCAATGTTTCTGAGTTTTGCAAATAGTTTTGGTGTCTTGAATGTTTGCAATTTTTGATGATTTATTGCCCCTAGTTGAGTGTGCCTCTTGATGTGAATATGTACAGTGATTTCCAAGCCATGGTGGAATGTGGTAAGAGGATATATATGGATAAACCAGGATAGTGACTATGCTAAGTATGTCCTGAATGGATATGTGCTAAGTGTCGGGCGATGGCTGATAGTGTCATACAGATAAAATGGTATGGAGATAGATAGAGGAGTCGTTCTGTCACAATAGCACATGTTACCAGGTTTTCACTAGTTGCTTTTATTGTACTTTGTTATTTGCTTTTTCTGGATTTTTTTGATTTTTTTTTTTTCCGTGCATTAGGCTACTTAAGTGTAGTACTTC
This sequence comes from Cryptomeria japonica, assembly GCF_030272615.1. NCBI lineage: Eukaryota > Viridiplantae > Streptophyta > Pinopsida > Cupressales > Cupressaceae > Cryptomeria > Cryptomeria japonica. The sequence continues at coordinate 80,564,193 of NC_081415.1, read as the reverse complement.
TTTAGATGGATGTTGTTAGTTGGTTCGTCGAGCACATCTCTGTCTGAAGTTGTTAGCTAATAGGTACCTGATCCATAGACTGATATGATGACATAGGGACCCAATCAGTTAGGTTCAAACTTCCCTTTCTTTTCTCGATCTTGCTAATTTCTTGGATTTTCTTTGAGGACTAGGTCACCAACTTTGAAGTTGCGAGGGATGACCTTGTGATTGTAGCTCCTACACATACGTTGTTGATATGCTTTGAGATGAGTGTAAGAATGCTAACGTCGTTCATCTAATAGTTCAAGTTCTTGCAGTCGGTTAACTCAATACTCTTCATCTGGGATTAAACCTTTCAAAGAGACTCTGAGAGATGGGATTTCTACTTCGAGGGGTAAAATGGCTTTTGATCCATATACCAATGAGTGTGGTGTTTCTCCTGTAGGTGTACGGATGCTGGTTCTGTATGCTCAAAGTGCTGGATTAAGTTGTATGTGCCAATCTTTGCCTACATCATTCACTGTTTTCTTTAGGATTTTTAGTATTGTCTTGTTAGATTCTTCTGCTTGACCATTTCCCTGTAGGTAGTATGGTGTAGAGAACCGATGTTGGATTTTGAATTTTTCACATAGTTCTTGTACATCTTGATTTTTGAAAGGTCGTCCATTATCTATGATGATTGAACTTGGAATACCATATCTGCAGTTCAGATGATTTAGGATAAAAGAGGCAATTTGTTTCCCAGTTACTGTGGTCATGGGAACTGCTTCTATCCATTTGGTAAAGTATTATGTTTCTGTTATAATGAACTTGTGTCCATTTGAAGATGAAGGATGAATTTTGCCAACCAAGTCTACTCCCCACTGATAAAAGGGCCACGATGTTGTAAATGGCTACAGTTCCTGTGTTGGTGCATGTATCAGATTGCCATGGATCTGGCATTTAGGATATTTCTTGGCGAAGTGATATGAATCTTTCTCCATTGTAGGCTAGTAGTATCCCATTCTTAGAAGCTTTTTAGCAAGAGTAGTCCCACTTGAATGTGTGCCACAAATACCATCGTGAAGCTCATGTAAAGCGGAATCAGAATCATTACGATCAAGGCAACGAAGAAGAGTATCATCTAGAACTTGATGATACAAAGTATTAGCGGTAAGGGTATAATGAGTAGCTTGTCAGATAAAATTATGTTTCTGGTTACGGGATTGGTCAATGGGTAAGATATTGTTCTTGAGGTAGTCGTATATTGGTCCATATAACGGAGAATCTGAACCAGTCAAGGCATAGATAACATGGGATTCAGAGTGGTCATAAGCTGGGGAAAACAGTTGCTCTACCAGGAACTCGTAACGATTCTGTTGCTCTAGAATTTGGAGTAATGAAGCAATAGTAGCCATTGCATCGGCTGCTTTGTTGTTCAACCTTGGTATTTGATCGAAGGTGATGTGCATAAAATATTGTTTGAAGTCATCCACCATTCGCTTGTAGGGTAGCAACTTGTCATCTTTTGTCTAATATTCATTGTTGATTTGATTGACGACTAGTTGTGAGTCACCGTAGACTTTTAACTCTGTGATTTTCCATTCGACGGCCATTTTGATGCCTGTAACCAATGCCTCATATTCAGCCACATTATCTGTGCATGGGAACATAAGCCTATATGATCTTGGTATAGTGTGTCCTTTAGGAGTGATGAATAGAATGCCAGCACCTGAACCATGTTGTGTGTAGGATCCATCAAAGTATAGGGTCCATTGTTTGGTAGAAAGAGCAAGAACGTCCCTATCTGGAAATTCAATCTCCATAGTTTGTTTTCTTGGTAGTGGTGCTTCAGCCAACTGATCTGCAATTGCTTGTCCTTTGATGGCTCATCTTTCTATGTATTGGATGTCGAATTCACTGAGAATCATGACCCATTTAGCCAATGTGCCTGTAAGAGTTTCCTTGCTGAGTAGATATTTGAGAGGATCAATTTTTGCTACTAGCTTAATGGTGTGTGCTAGCATATAATGTCGAAACTTCTGAGATGCGAAGACCACTATTAGGAAAGCCTTTTCAATGAATGTATAGTTGAGTTCATAGCCATTCAATGTCCTACTGATATAATATATGGCTCGTTCCTTTCCTTGTTGATCTTCTTGTGCCAATAGTGCCCCCGACGATATATCTGTTGTTGAGATATATAGGATAAGTGGCTTTCCTGCGACTGGTGGTACTAGAACTGGTGGATTCATCAGGTACTATTTGATTTGGTAAAAAGATTCTGTACACTTGGTCTCCCATCTAAATGGTACATTTTTATGTAACAAATGGTTAAATGGTAGACTTTTATCTGCTACCTGAGCAATGAATCGCCTGATTGATTGAAGTCATCCTTGTAGAGATCTAAGTTGACTGATATTCTTTAGTGGTGGCATTTCCATAATGGCTTGTACCTTTGCTGGATCTACTTCAATACCTTTAGCTGAGACTATGTAGCCTAGTAACTTGCCTGATGTAACCCCGAAGACACACTTCTTAGGGTTGAGCTTGACTTGGAATTTCTCCAATCGATCAAAGATCTTGGTTAGCATACTAAGATGTTCTGCTCTAGTGAAGGATTTAGCTAGTAAATCATCTACGTAATCTTCCATAAATGTGTGCATCATGTCATGAAAGATTGTTGTCATTTCTCTTTGATAAGTGGCCCTTGCATTCTTTAAGCCAAAAGGCATAACATTCCAACAGTACGTTTCCCAAGGATAGGTGAACGTTGTTTTATCTTGATCTTCCGGGGCTAGTTTGATTTGATTATACCCTAAGAAACCATCCATTAGTGAGAGCATTGCATGTCCTGCTGTGAGGTCTACAATTATGTCGATACTGGGCAGAGGAAAGTCATCTTTTGGACAAGCTTTGTTGACATCTCTGAAGTCAGTGCATATTCTGATACTACCATCTAGTTTTGATACTGGAACAATGTTGGAAATCCATTCTGCATAGTTAATGGGTCGGATGAATCCGACATCTAATAGTTTCTTTAGTTCAGTTTTGACCATGAGTGCCACCTGTGGATTCATCTTTCGTAGCTTTTGTTTGACTGGCTTAACTCCTAGAGAGATGGACAAGTGATGCATGATTAAGTGTGGATCCACTCCGGGCATATTGGCATATGACCAAGCAAAGTTAATTTGTTGTTCTTTAAAGAAAATGATGAATGTTGATCTTTCCTCCTCTGTCAGAGATTCTGCAAGCTGTATGTTTCTGACTGCTTCTGTGGTACCAATGTTGATTGATTGAGTGGGCTCAATCAATATGGGTGATCGCTCATGAAAGTGCTTAGGAAGAGTGTCAAGTCTCCCATCGTTAGGTACCTTAAAAAGGTTTTCACCCTTAGATGCATCCTTTATTTTTACTTTTTTGTGATCTAGAGCTTCCATTGACTGGTTTTCAGCAACAGATCTTTTATTTGGTTTATTTTTGCGACTAAGAGACTTGGTACTCCCTGATTGGCAGACATCATTACTTTGTTCACTGGTAGAGCCTGTTTCCGGATTTATGGTACATAGGTAGTGGATAATAGATTCATCATCTGGGAAAATTGGTATATCATGGATTTTAGGTTCATCCCAGTTTATGAGGTCAGGAAAGACAAGTGGTAAGGAATCGTTAGGTGGATCAAGTTCTGCTACTGTAAGTGTCAAGACAGAGGTTTCATCATGGTTGTTCTTGGTTTTAAAGAAGTCTAGGATTTCATCGAGGTCTTCAATTGTATTATCTTCCATATAGACTTGTTCATAATGCTTCTATTCGCTTTCCTTGGCGTCATAGATATTTTGTGGTCCAAATTCAAGAGGTCTATCTTCTGCATTATGCTCTTCTTGAGAAAGGGGTATGGTGTCAGTATCATTAGGGATATTTGTAGTAGTATTTGAGCAGGTACCCCATTCATATTCATTGGAATCAGTCTCTGAGGCATCATCCCAAATTCTATTAGTGCTGTAAATAGGTATGTTGTATGGTGAAAATAAATCTTTGATGATGGATACCATTTTGATAGTTTTTGTTGATTCGGTATCAGATCCTGCTTCTACTTTCTATATTTGTTCATAGATTGTGCCTCCTCTGGGAGAAATAATGGTATCCTGAGATGATCTTATTTGTTCTTGACATAGTGGATTTTGAATATGAGCTATTGCTACAGATATGGCCTTCTTGTGGCTTTGAAGCTTTTCCTGATGTAACTTTTGTTCTTGATGTTCCCATGCCTTGCGGATTGTTTCTACTGATTCAAAGAGTGCTTCTTGCCAGGATTCTTCTTTGTACTTCTTCTTTACTTTCCATTGAGGTTTTGCAGTTATGCGGGGTGGCTTTCTTAATAGGAAAGTGAGCTTACAACCCAATCCTGTGTTGTCTCTATTGGGCTGTGAAGGAAGATCTATGGGTTCAGTGACTCCTTCTTTGCATTTCCCAATAGGTCCTTTACCATCATATCTCATTTGCTGCATGATTAAGTATCCTTTTCCATATAGGTGTGTAGGTAGAACAATGTCCAGAGCTATTATCTTCTTACTCATCTTTGTATAACCAGCTAAGAATATCCTTGTCTTCTGATTCATGTGCTAGAGTGCCCAATTGGATGAAGGTACCATCAAATTTGGTGATAGGCTGAGTGACCAGATGTGTTGATGTAGTAGGCAATCCATGAGATCTTGGTGATGTTAGTAATTTGGCCAAACATAAAGGCTCCAAAGAGTATTCTCCCATACCTTGGTCTTTGATTTGCATTTGTTGCTTGAAATCTCTAGATAATAAGTTGGGCTTTACTGTTTGTAGATTTGATGTTGAAGATCGCTGCTTTTCTCTATTATGAGGAACCAAACTATCTTGGGTTGCCCCCATTGCGTTGCAATGTTGAAATGGATTGTGATCAATAGATATGGATATTTCTTGTCTATCATAAGGAAATTTGACACACTGGTGATACGTAGAAGGTACTGCTTGCATTTCATGTATCCAAGGTCGCCCTAACAAAATATTGTAGGTGAGATCTATGTCTAAGACCTGACACATAGTATCCTTTTGTACTAGTCCCACTTGAATAGGTAACATCACGGTTCCTTTAGAGGACCTTTCCTCATCATCATATGCCTTTATGGTAATCTTCTTGCAGGGATCAATAGACTCTTTTGAGAAGCCTAATGCACTGATAAGCTTTAAAGTACATATATTAAGTCCGGCTCCTCCATCTATTAAGACTCTTTTTACTCGGTGTTTGCAAACAATGACTTCGATATGGAGAGGAGTATTATGCGGATGACTCAAGGAAGCATTGTCATGCTCTGAGAAGGTGAGGTTATGAGGTCCTGTCATATAGGTGACCATGGCTTGAAATCTGTCCGTTTCCAAATTTTGAGGTACATTGGTTTCCAATAGCGCTTGTTCCAATATGTCTTTGTGCTTTGGTGATAGTTTTAGCAATTCTAGTAGAGATATCTGAGCTGGAGTTTTGCGTAGTTGGCTAACCAAATCATTTTGGATCTTTGGTGTAGTAGTTGTAGGTGCAGTATGCCCTTTTAAGACATATTTCTAAGTTTGGGTTGTCACATTGTCAGATTCATGATCACGCTGATCTCAGATGGTGATGACATTTACTTGATGATCTTCAGCTGATATGTGATTTATGGTGTTGTTGTAGATATGGTTGATATGAGCTCCACATGTATCATCCGAGGTTGAAGCTCCATCTTTGTTGTAATTTGGAAGAGGATTTTTAAAGGCTCCATGATCACCATTTGTTTTGAGACCATCCACCATTAAGTCACCTCGATCAATCATGTCTTGCACAATGTTTTTCAATCTCATGCAATCATTCATCTGATGACCCTTGTTACGATGGAAATCACAATAGTGTGAATCATTCCACCAAGGTGGTTTGATTTGGGGTTCATAGTTGCTGATCATAGGCAAAGAGAGGATTTTGTTTGCCAGAAGTTCTCTGAATGCCGATTCTAGTGATTTCCCCAGTGGAGTGAAGACACGCTTTTGGAAATTGTTCTTGCTGTTGCGTGAATTGTTGTTAGGTCCTGGATTCATGTTTTTGCTTTGAGTATCATTGGTGTTGTTTGTGTTGAGTTTTCCTTGATTGGTGTTTGTTGCATATGTGTTAGCATTTGGATTAGCATTTTTAGGATTCTTCGTAGTTTGAGGATTTCCGGATAATGCAAGCACTGGTTGCTTAGATTTGGGATCATGTGATTCATTGTTGCCTTCATTTTTGTTTCGAGTCCAAAATCAAGATTTGTCTAAGCTGCTGTTGTTCTAGTTATTGTAGTTTGATGAGTTTGTTCCTTCCTTGAAGAGTTTGAGTGTTCCCTTTTTGACACACGCTTCCTCTACTTGAATGCCATTTTCAATCAATTTAGCAAAAGACGGTATGCATTGAAGTTTTAGCCTGTAATTCATTTCACCATTCAAGTTGTCGATGAAGATCTCCATTTTCTCCTTTTCAGGAATATCTCGAGGATATCGTGATACCATACATCGCCAGCGTTGAAGGAATATCATGAATGTTTCGTTGTTCTTTTGTTTGGTGTTGCAGATGTCCAACATGGTTATGGTGTGTTGAATGTTATAGGGGTATTGGGTTATGAACTTGTTAACCAATTCATCAAACGATCTGATAGGTGGTGTAATTTTGGATAACCATTCCATTGTTTTCCCTCCCAAGCTTCTTGGGAATAACCTCATCAGATAGGTGTCATCATGAGAAAACTCAAGACTCATGGTACAAAATTCTTTGACATGATCACGGGGATCAATTTTTCCATCATACTTGTCAAATTTAGGCACGTCTGAGTTTGGAGGAAAAGGGGTCATGTGCAATCTCCTGTTAAAAGGATAAGGACAGATTTTGTTTAAAGAGTACCGTACTGTTGTCCCTTGTTGTATGTCCTGTATTTGCCTTTGTAACATTTGCATTTGTTGAGTAAGGGCAGCCAAAGGTACATTGTCTTGTCGAGGGAAAAGTTCTTCCCTTGTATTGATCCTAGGTTGAAACAGTGTTTGGAATGGTATATTTTGTTTAGGAAGGTATTGTCTTGGTGTATGTTGCTCCGGTATGTTTTGATCCAGGATGTTTTGCATTGGTGTATGTTGTTTTGGTATGTTCTGATCCAGGATATTTTGTTCAGGGTCACGGATTTCCCTTTCTCGTTGTTGTTCTTGATATTCGTAATGCTGAGGGTGTGTCCTAAATATATCTGCGTCAAGGTTTTCAAGGAGTTTTACTCCTTTACTTGTGAGCATGAGCAAATATTTTTCTTTGTCATTTTCCATAAGCCTTTCTACATGTTTCTGGAATGAAGGGTTTTCCTGACATTCTTGAAGAAGTGCTTCAGAAATTTCAGTCTCTTCTAAGTGTGGACCTTCAAAAGGATTTGACAACCTTCGATTCATACTAGGCTCTGCGTGTGTCTCGCTTTGTTGGTTTCTTTGAGAGCGAGTAACAAGCATTTTAGTAGAAACTTTCGGTGACGAAGGGGACAAAATCCTTGTTGATATGTTGCTCGAGGGTGGGTGGTTCTGGTCGAGATGTGTTATAAGTGATACACTCGTCGGGCAAGAATGCTGGATTGATCTTTCCTCCACGGTTTATGATTTGATTAAAAGCGGACTTTTGACAATATGCCCTTGTTTTTAATCAAGGGATGAGATTTGAAGAGTTGACGATTGATGTATAAAAACTTATTTCTCTTGATGAATTTGGGAAAACTAGGTTGTTGTTTATTCAATGTGATGTTACGATAAAGGTTCTTTCTTCTTAGAATATGGGGATTAGTCATGCATGAGTGATCAATGGTTTCCTTTGATTTTTTTGGATTCAGTTGATCTTGTTTGGAAAATTTCAAGTCTTACTCTATCAAAATGAAGGTTTAGATGCCCCTTCACGACAAAACGTATCAAATGATATGGATAAAAGCCTTCCGATATGGAGACTTGATTTGACAACTTGAAATTGTTAACAAGTGTTTTTGAGATGAAATTTGTAAAATGGTAAAGGATTCTGTTGATACTTATGATGAGGTTTCCGGATTATGATAAGATAGATATGTTATATCGTGCGATTAGTTTTGGATTTTTACAACGTTTGTTTTGACACAAATTTAGCTCAAGAAATAGTTTTTAACGATTTGTTTTCGCTACTCCACTTTGATGAAAAATGTTGTTGATAACAAAAGGCTTCTGAAAAGGTTTTCAAAATTTTTTAAAATTCCTCACTGTTTTGCCCCGTCTATATGTTTTTGGTCATGTGCTAAAACAGGGACGAAATGCGCTACCCAAATTACTCTACATGCTAAAAGAATGACCACATGCGCTAGGCTACCCCCAGACATGCGCTAAAGAGTTGACTGCTCAAAAATTTGTTTTCTGCCTTAAAAAAGTTACGCGCTAACTTGGGTCTGTGATGCGCTAACTTTTAAACTTGATGCGCTAATTTTTGGTTGCCACGCGCTAAGCTGTTGCTTCCACATGCTAGGTTGTTTCTGTGATGCACTAAATGTTTTTGATTTGGGATAAAACACTACTGTTTGGAATAGACGCACTAACTGGATGGTTTGATGCACTAACTGAAATACCCTACGTGCTAAGGAGTTGTCCTCATGCGCTAATCTGCCCTATTTTTTCTTTCAGTTGGTTTTTCTACAAATTTTGGTTTTGATTGCGAGTTTTTCAGTCTAGATGGATGATTTTTTGAAGTAATAAATGTAAGCACAGCACAAAAAGTACAACCATTTTGCCTAATCTAACAAAAAGTGTATGTTCTACGAGGATGTGTTCAAATCCCCAATGTTTTAACAGGTTCGGATATGAGTAATACACTTCAAAAAGACTCTCTATTCAAAGGTCATAAATAACGTCATAGCCCACTAGTCTTGATACTCCGTAAGCTCAAACAACCATGTCACCCCCTAGAGGGCGCCCATTTTTTTGCCTTTTTCCAGAAATTAACCCAAAGTGAATCACTTCACAGTTGAGTAGTTATCTTGGGAGATATATGATGAGTAGTCTTGGGGGCAAATTCTTCCCCACCCTTGCACTATGATGTTATAAATGTCTGGTTACTGACTCGGTTCAAAGCTTCTATTTCTATGGTTTGTAATCAGGCTTCCTGTTTGGCCGTCAGTGATAAACTCCCTCAGGAGGCTTCCCAACCTTTAGAACAAAGGTTTTACGTATCTCGAGGATACTGGGGGAAGGCTAATCGTTGCATGCAACCGTTGAAAAGGACTTTCATCACTTTTCACTTTTGATTATAGTAGGTTGGAATACTTGGCATCAAATTCGTTCCCCACTTAGGTCATTCCCTTCACTCTGACCATAAACGGCTTTAAGAGTTGATTTCAACTCCTCGGGAAGGCAGGCCTACTAAAGGATGTAAATGCTTTGAAGGAAAGAAAGCTTTTTAAGAGAGGTTTGGTTTTTTGGATCACCTAGTTAAGGGGAGAGCATATACCTTCCTCTTTCAATTCAAGGCAATCACAAATTCTTTTTAAACCTTCAATTCAGTGATTTGCTAACCTCTACTGGGAGATGTTGCTCCAAGAAAAGAATGGTGTTAATTTTACTTCCTCAAAGCAATGATTATTTAATCTAAGGAAATAACCGAGTCATCAAAGCAAAAGGTTTGATTTGGTCAACAAACAAAAATCGGTAAACAAAAGGGGAATAACTTCCCTCTTTAATTCCAACAAAGCTTTTGAGGTGAGGTTCTTTCCTTTGCACAAAATTGAATATGAATCCTTTTATACACCAAAGGATGGTGAGGTTCTTTTTATAGCTCTATTTTTGCAAAAAGAAATTTTTGTTTTGTTCTTTTTAGAGCCCAAAATGAAGGTTTTCTCCTATGAAAGCAAAAAAAAATTTGATAGTGGTTTTTTTTATAGCCCAAAAACAAGGTGAGTTCAATTTTAAGAAAAGAAAAATCAAATTTTAAACTAACCTAGGAAAGTTAGTAAAAATCTTCTTAATCTTAAGATGAAGCTCCTATCTACAATGAAATTGTTAGAGACCTGCAAAATAACCAGTTAGATACCTCGATGGACTTCTACAAGTCTAATTTCAAACTTTCAGTTACAATAATTATTTTTCTTATTTCGGTCTGTGATGCGCTACAAAACAAACTGTACACGCTACATAATAGCCGTAATGCGCTTAAAGAAGTCTTCAACGTGCTACACTGTTTTCGGCATGAGCTACTCTGTGTGCCGAAAGCGCTGCTCTATTTTTCTCCCGCGCCGAGACCTACAGGAAAAATTAGTAATCTTATGTGCTGATAAATGAACTTTACGTGCTAGGTGATGGACTCCACGTGCTGAATAGTGAACCGAATGCACGAGGCTGTTAACTGGATGCGCTAAATAGTTAACTCAACGCGCTAATTCATTTTTCCTGCGTGCCTGCAAAAGTGGATATATTTTAAAACCGATTAGATATATGGGGTAGGGCCCCATGGTGGGCGCCAGAAATGTATGGTGGAAAAGCGGGTTGATAGAACTCAATATGTGAAAAATGGAGCTCTATGGAGCCTTGCTCACACACTCACAAAATTTCTTGGTGCAAGCTATGGAGTAATGAAGTATCACTCAGCTTCCCAAGGTTGGTCCCATGGTTCTCTATCTTACACGGTCCCTCAAACCAATGTTTTTGCTCTCAGATCACTGAGCAAAATGGTTTAGGGATGGCAAATGCAAGAACGAGGGATGTTTTTTGTTGATTTAATATGAGATGCATCCTAAGCTATGCATGATTCTACAAATGCAATAAACTAACTATAAGATGACAAGGTTAGTAGCAATACTATCCTAGCATACTATATTAGTTAATGATTTAGGCTAATGATAAAGAAAGAACATGCATGTTTAGATTAATTTCTATCTAAAAGAGAGGCTAAAATGATGAGCATAAAATGGTATGAAAGCTTGAATGTATTTGAGCATAAGTATGATACTACAAAATTGGATGATAAAAATGGAGGGATGAGAGCTCTATTTATAGCAAAAATAGGGCAATGGATGGCTAGGATTGAAAGAGTTAATCAAGGGTTGAGTTTGAAAGTTGGGAATCCATGTTTGCAATTTACACCAATGAAATGGTGACAAATGTCAACCTAGGGTTGGGTGAGAAAAGGGGTTGGAGACATTAAATGCATGAGAAGACCTCATGGTTATCTAGAGGGTAAGGGTCAAGCTTAAGTTAAGATTACCCATTGGATTAAGAGTTAATCCAAGGATAAACTCTTGTGCAAATGATTAAGGGATAACCATAGTCAAAGCAATGAATGCTTGATGAGACCCTTGGGTTACATGGAGGTTGAGTTAAAAGAAATTCTTTAATCATGCAAGGGGGTTGAGTTAACCATTAATGGTTTGGGAGACTTTGGAAAATTAAGTGGTTGAAGACTTGAAGCCTTTAATGGTTATCAAAGACTTTAAGGTTTTGAGAAGTGACTTCCCTTTGTTTAGGGATGTGACAAAGTTTAGAAGATGGGTTAGGTTAATTTAGAAGTGATTAAAAGGGTCTAGAACAAATTAGGAAGGGGTTTAGGAAGGCAAGTGGGAGATGTAGGAGAATGCAAGTGGGTGGAGGGATAATAGGATTTAATTGAAAATAAAGTAAATTTAATTCAATTTGGTTGCAATTTGGGGAAATTAAATAAATTAGATTTATTCAATTTAGGATAACTATTTAATTAAATTTGAATTTAATTAAAAGTGGATAGGGGGGATTTAATTGAATAAAATGATTTATTCATTAAATGGGTATAGTGAATTTAATTGAGTAATTTACTTAATTAAATAGAGGAATGCGGGTAATTTAATTAAATTGGATTTAATTAAATAGAGAAATGAACATAAAATATTCATTTAGGAATATGGTCATTTTTATACGTCTACACCTGTTAGTATACAACTGAACTAAAACATGAAGCCAGAACACAATAGCATCTTGCCATCAATGAAAACATAGTGAAACCAACCAATTGATTGTCAATTGCCAACAGTTTGAAATGTTTTTACATGTGTAAGAGGATCACAATTTCTATTATAGAGTTCCAATTGAGGGATCTCAACATGTTTAGGTGGCACAAATTTAATAATATCAAAAGAAAGTGGGCTTGCAACATCAAAGGTGGGTACACTAAACTTGGATTGACTCATGGAAGCAATTTGTTGTTGTGAAGAAGACACAGTTTGAGCAAGATTGTTAATTGTCATTTTGATAGAAGAATTGGTGTTAGACATAAGTGATTGAGAAGGTGGTGTGATATTGTTGAAAGAAGGAATGTATTGAGAGTAAGGTGGTTGGACATTATGATAAGTAGGCATTGGTGATGATTGGGTAGGAAAAGGGACACTTAAAGGAGGAATATAATTGTTGAAGGAATTGCCCCCTTGTGTCACACTGATTGGTTGAGGAATGATAGGAACACTCATGGAAGACATAGGTATCGATGGAGGATTAAATGAAGTAGAGGGATTGACCCCATGACCTATGGTTGTAGGAATGACGGTTTGAGTTGAAGTAGCCACGATGTTAGATGTGAAAGTAGGAATACTAGTCATAGGATTGGTCAAAGGAATAGAGGAATTGACTTGTGTTGAAGGTTGTGAATAACCTAGGGTTTTGACAAAACTCTTGTTAGGCATGACATTAGAATAAATAATATGTGCAATGCCACACAATATATCAATTCCATTCTTATCACTTTGAAGAATGCACTTAAGACCTTCAATTAATGGAAGAGCTTCACTATTAGGGTATTCTTGGGACATCCATTGTTGAAAACTATCAAATTGATTGTCCAATGTAGAAAGTTGAGAAGAATTAGAATGATCCTTATTAAAGAAGTCACCAAAATTAGGCTCCATTTCCTCAGTAATTAAACCTTGGGACCTTAATTCTATTTTTTTTTCTAACAAGGATAGGATAGGTAAGACTAATAGTTGTAAAACTAATGAACTAGAGGGAAAATTTGAATTTTGAATTGTAGAACGAAGTTTAAAAAATTGAGTAATGCAAAATTCAAGAAAATAATGATAACAAAATTTGAAATTTGTTGGGGGAAGAGGATGACACAATTTCCAAAAATGAAAGCAAATTAAAAATTAAAAATTGGATTTTTTTTAAAATTAGGGCAGACTATAATTAACCTCTTAACTTTAAAATTTTTCTCGAAAGTTCAAATGTTGAATTTTGAAGGTATTTTCGATTCTAGAGGGATCAAAAATCGATAAAATTGTCCAATCTTCTGGATTTAGGCTATTAAATATAGTCATAACAGTCTCCCAAAATTTTGGGAAAAAAGCCGAGGATCGTGGCGGGAACGCACATGGTCTGACCAACTTTTTTTGAATTTTTCAAGGATGGATATTATGATAATTTTAAAGCCAACCCCCAAAAATTGGTGAATTTTATGAGATGGTATGATGAAAGAATATGGATCCGGTCAACTACTGAGAGGGGGGGGGGGTGAATCAGTAGATAGAAAACTTGATACACTTTCCCAAACTCAAAATCAACCTCTCAAGACAATCACTAAATTGACTAGTTTCAACACTGGACTTAAAAAGAAATAATAATGACAAGATAAACCAATTGCCTGTTATAACTGATTAACAGTACAACAACTTGAAACTCACAAAACCTTTTATCTTAACCATTCAAATACTTTACTGATAGTAATTAAAATATATTTCAGTTTGTTGCTGGTTGTCATAACATATCAAAGTGGATTTAGCAGTTAAGCAATTCAATCAATAAACATAACCACAAAAGCATTCACCACTTGACACAATATTTTTAACATGGAAACCCAAATGGGAAAAACCACAGTGGGGATGAATATATTGGAGTTGATGAAAAATTCACTCTAGAGCTCCCAAAGATCACCTGCATGCAAACTTGTCACAGAAGGAGAAAAGCAAAAAAGCTAGGAGGCCAGAATTCAGAGATCCAAAAAAGATGAGTCATATTAATTGTGCAACAAGAATGCAATTCAACAATTACAGTTGTTATTGAAAATACAAAGAGAGAATCTTTATAAGAGGATACTTGAAACCCTAAAGGAGAAAACCCTAAAGAATTATAATATTCCTAAGTTTAGCTTAAGCATGGAGTATAATAGACTAATAATTAAATAAATAATTATTAGCTAATAAAAGATAACTCCAACACCCCCCCTTAAGATGAACTTAGGGAGTAGCTAAAAAACAACCAAGGACTAAAAAAGCATGTAAAAAATGCAGGAAAGCAACAATGGGTCCCGACAACTAGGCCTGATGAGGTACCCAAGTACAATAAAATCTCTATAAAGTGGAGAAAAAGGAGAAAACCCTGTGGGAACAAAACTCCTCTCCAAGAAGAGATGAAATCTCAAAAGAGTGTTCTAGAAGATAGGAACAAAAAAGCACGAAGAACACCACTGAAGCAAGAAATAGCTGCAAACACTGTTTAAGAGTAACTGTTGATCTAAAGAACCTCCACTGAAATAGAACATGACCAGGTAGAGAAGACTGTAATCTGCATGAGTGCCCTCAAATGACACTACTTGAATTAGATGACAAATAAAGGTAAACAAAAAAATTATAAGATACAAATGGCATGAAACACCAAAGCCTGAAGAGCTAATCAATCAAACCAAGGAGGCATTAGAACAACATGACAAACCTCCCCATAATGTTGAAAAGGGAGAGGGATAGGTACACTGAAAAGAATGGCCAACAAGAACTACATGATGAAGAATAAGGAACATCGAAGGTGTAGAGAAAGTACATAGTTTCGTGGAAGGAACACTCACTTGACTCACATCATGAGGCTAACATTGTGGAAGGAACACTCACGTGACAAAGGTAGATGGCAAACAAACACAAACATCAACCCCCCATGGCACTTTATAAGTAGTGCATGTACAATAAGGCACAAAATGTGCAAGATCCGAAGTATACAATGCATGGTTGCACTTTATCTCAGTGTGTTTGCATTAAAAAGGCTACAGTGATCAGAAAAGGCAAAAGACTAGAAACAAAAAGAAGATCCAAAGATGAGACAAAGTTTGGATGCTCAAGTTATGTCTCCCGGAGTGCAAAAAATAACCTTTGGATTTGACAAGAAAAACACCATCAAAAAGATAAAACCAAAATTCAAATCTCCATGTCTGGATAGAGCTCAGAAAGAGCTTTCCGATGATATAAGATTTATCAAAAAATGCCTCTGTATGACCAAGTTATGGCGAAAAGAAAAAAACCCCTCTTGTGGGGCATAAATAGGGTAAAAAAAAAAAAATTTGACGAAAAATTTCTAATGCATTTGCAGGTACAGTCGTATGGATTTTTGTGCCCCGAAAAATGTGCCAATGAAAAATGATGCCTCAGATGCCCTTGTCACTGAAAATAGGCAAATTATATATCAAAGTTCATGGAATGAGCCTTCTAAATCCAGCTGTGAGGTCCTTTTGGCACCAAAATGTACCAAAAAATAAGCTACCCCCAGAAACTAAAAAAAAACAACTACACAAACCCCTGAATACACAGATCTGAAGAATAAGGCCCAAAATATCTCATGAAGAGAACAGGGGCATGCAAATCTAAAGATCTGATACTATATTAGAGTTGAGGAAAATTCAACTCTGTAGCTCCCAAAGATCACTTGCATGCAAACCTGTCACAAAAGGAGAGAAGCAAAAAAGCTAAGGAGGCCAGAATTCAGAGATCCAGAAAAGATGAGTCATGTTGATTGTGCAACAAGAATGCAATTCAATAATTATAGTTGTTATTGAAAATATAAAGAGAGAATCCTTATAAGAGGATACTTGAAACCCTAAAGGAGAAAACCCTAAAGAATTATAAGATTCCTAAGTTTAGCTTAAGTATGGAGTATAATAGACTAATAATTAAATAAATAATTGTTAGCTAATAAAAGATAACTCCAACATAATACCCACAAGTATTCTGAACTCTTCTGAAGTTTGCCTTGTTAGGAGCCTAGCCTGTTAAAGCTTTACAAAAAGTCCCGTTAAAAACAAATCCTGTTAGGGACCACCTAGTTAAGGGATTGACTATAATGCCCTATTAAAAAAAATACCCTATTAGGAGTAACCTTAGTAGTGGATTTAGAATCCAAGCTAATGGATCACTTGGTTAGAGGATTTGAATAAAGAAGCTTGTTAGGGCTTACCCAGTTAGGGAATTTAATTGGTGTAATTGTTAGAAAACAACAAGGGTTGTCTGATATGTTTGAATAGAACTACACTTGCTTGTTTAGATCCTTTTGATGCTCCTATATGCCATTACACATGTTACAGATATATTATCAGGTTCAGCAACCACTCTCTCACTCTCAACTATAAGTTTTCCAACACTCAAACAAAACAACTCATCGACCTTATAAACAAATCATCAGGTTGGTAACATATCAAAAACCTAAACATCTCATAGAGATTACAAAAAAATCGATTGAAGTATGACCGTTGGATTACATAGAAAATAACATAGAAATCAATGCACATCATTCAAGATATCCTTGACCGCTCCTTGGTCACCGCTTCATCGAACTCTGTAACTCATCCCATGGTTTGCATTATATGCAGTGAACTTGTTCATTCCCAAGACAAAAAAATGTTATCTCTATGTATCATGAAACATTTAAAACATTCCTCATTCAACATCCATATGTGTCATAATCTTTGTCATTCACCATTTGATCATTATCTACTTCAACTTCATCGGTTAGGGTTTGGACTTCTTCTATAGGTAGGGTTACCGGTTCAACTCTCAAATTCAAAACTAATATCGGTTTCCAATACAAACTCTCCTACCAGTTGCATTGCCTTTTGCTAGCTCTTCCTATCATTTTGTAGGACAACATTATTACAATATTATAACAACATAATAACAATATCATAACATGACATCAATCATAATTGGTTAATTGACATCAATGACTGATAGGTTGGTGCTTGGGATAGACTAGCCTAGTCTATGCTCTTGGATCCTTTCCTTGGATCACCTAGTGTTCTCCTCACACCCTAGGGTCTCTATGACTTCCTTTGCTTGAGGAATCCCCTGACCTTGCCCAATCCACCCACCAATGAGTTGCTATGCTGCTCCTAAGGTCTCACCTACTCAAGAGACTCATAACCCCTTACTATGGCTAATAAGGGCTATGATTGTTCTACACCTTCTAGGATCTTAGAAAGGTTAAATCAAGTCTTAAACCATGTTTTACATCCCTCCATTTGCCCCCAAGAAGTTGCTACCTTCATCCTTTCTACCGATTTCACTGTTTTGGGTTTTTGCTTACAAAACAAGGCTACAAGGATTAGGACCAATTAGGCCTCCTACCTGGTCCTTTAGGTCTTTATCTCACAAACGATGCATACATAACCCAAAATCCTAAAATAGACTAGCATTCAATTGGAAAGGGCTCAAATATTTTCTAGGTTTTGGGCCTTCAAGTGGCCGTATAGTGGCTTGGGCAAATTTTGGGGTTTTAAAGGGTTTTGTGAGGGTTTTGTGGTCTGCCTGGGTCACAGTGAGTGTTTTGTGTTTTAGCCACCTTGTCTGGATTGGTGGAGGCTCCTCCTTCACACCAATGATGTTTCAAACACTCCTCTACACCTCCTCCAAATGGTGTACTTTCCTCTATCCAGCCTTGCTCTCCAAGACCTCTGCAACTTAACCTCTCCTAGCCGGGCACTATTTAGTCTCACCTAGGATTGGGTCTCTTGATGGCCTCCCTGCATTTTCAAGGGCCCTGCTTGTTTTTTAGTATGGTACAAGGTCTACACTCTCATTCCCCATGGTTTCATGGTGGTTCCACAATGGGGAATGGAGTTATGCTGCCATTTACACAATCCTATCCAAAACTGGACAGTAAGAAGACAATTTACAAACTATTTACAAACACACTCAATCTGCAAATAAACACCTAAACTAATTGCTTGAAATGAAAGTATTTACAACATGAAATACATTCCACACAATTTTGGGTGTATCTCAATCCATTAACTTGCTTGGTTGCTTCATTCAAACTGACTAGTAACCAAATATAGTCACAGTCAGGTCTCTTTGCCTAGGTCGTACAATAACTGACATCCAACCCATTAACTTAGGGTTTGGAAATACTTATACTACCCATACCTCAGTTGGTGTGCCAAAATTATGGCTCTCCATGCACAACAAGGGTCTATGACCATTTTGGGTGGAAAAGTTGCTTGACAACTTTTAAAAGTTGTCATGCAACTTTTGCAACTTTTGCATCTTTTGAGCAACTTTGCCATTGTTGATTTTCATGACTCCTAAGCCTATTTTGGGCTATCCTAAGGACATCAACATGACAATAAGGCCTAACACACATTCCAGGCACACTCAACCTCTCTTGCACAAGAAATCACAACAAAAACACTAAGGACCTAAAACTAGGACCTAGTCTAGCACACATGAGCTCATGGCTCTTATTCATGTACAATGGCTTCTAAAGAAGCATAACATCAAGAAAAACAAAGAAAGAGAAATAATTTGGAAGGGTTCTCCTACACCATACTCCCCCTCTGCACATAACTAGGAAATAGAAGAAGAAATGAGAGCCGGGTCTATTCCAAGTGTCCTGAACCTGGTCTCCTCAACCCATGTAGCTTCAGATACTGGTTGATCTGCCCATTTCACTAAGTGCTCCATGTAGACCTAGTGTCTAGTAGACTTCTTCACCCTTGATTCCAAGATCTCCTCTGCTTTAGGCTTCTTCACTTGAGGTAAGGTATTTATATCCAAGTCTTGTAATACCTTAGCTTGGTTCTCAGTCTGCCCTGCTATCTCTCCCTTGTACATTACCAGATCAGCAACATTAAAGACTGGTGAAATGGCTAATTCTGAAGGTAAATCAACCTTATAGGCATTCTCACCATATTTTTCCAGAATTTGACAAGGTCCTACTCTCTTCATCTGTAGTTTGGTAGGCTTACCACTTTGCATCCTGGCTTTGCTCAAATGTACCATCACATAGTCACCCACCTTGAACTGAATTTATTTCCTTCTCTCATCCACTTTGGCCTTCAGTTTTTGAGTGGATTCAAGGATGGCCTTCTTAACTTGCTCTTGAGCTTCCTTGATGGTTTGAGTGAAGTCCTCTACTTGCCCGCTCTTCATCTCCAAAGTACTAAGGTCTCTCAACTCACATACTCCCCTTGGATGTCTACCATACACAACCTCAAAAAGGCTTCTACCAGTGGTCCTATTCACACTGTCATTATATGCATACTCTACTTAAGGAATTATTAGGTCCCATGTCTGACCATATTCCTTAGTTAGACACCTCAACAAATTGCCTAACACTCTATTGATGACTTCAGTTTGACCATCTGTCTGTGGATGGTAAGCTGAGCTAAATGACAAGTTAGTTCCTAGTCTCCTCCATAATGTCTGCCAAAAATGACCCATGAACTTGTTGTCCTTGTCTGAAATAATGCTTAAAGGGAGTCCATGAATCCTAACAATCTCTTTGAAGAAGAGATGTGCAACATAGCTAGTTGTGTAGGAGAAAAAGTGACACTAAGCAAACATGCTCTAATCTCACTTTCAACCACACACTTGTGGAATACGAAAGAGCCTAGAGGTATCACACAATTGGCTACTTCTTTTTGTGGAAGAGAGAGCCACGGGCTACCTATTAGGATTTCTATTCCTTTGTTGTAATTGAAAGATAAAATGATGCAAGTTCAATTCCTAACCCCAAAGTGCAAGTATAAACTAATAACAAGATTGCAGAATTGAACTTAAACAATGGAAAGCTGTAAACACAAGGACAAGGCAAGAATACAAATGCATACCCAGAGTTAAAATCTGAGTGAAAATGTTCAGGACGGGGGCGCGGGCACCACTGTCCTGATTCTGCCCCTGAAACTGCTCCTGAAACTGCTGTTTTGCAACCTGGAAAGTTGTCAAAAATGCTGAAACTTGTTGTCTAACAGAAGGACCAGGGTGCCCAGCGCCCCTGTCCTGGTAGGACCAGGGCGCCCCATGCCCCTGTCCTGGTCTTTTGTCCTGAAACTTGGTGTGTTTCTCGGTTTCCGTTTGCTTCTGTTGGATCTACAACTTGCGGCGTCGTCCGAATCCCGAAATCTGCACTTATATCTGAAAAGGTGTGTTGGGAGGCTATATAGGGTTTTGCCTTAGTCAAACCCCTGCTTTGGTGATTTCCACCTCCATGAATAGCCAAGTTGTATTGTAAAAGTAGTGTGTGTGCAGACCTTGTGTGTGTGCAAGATCCTAAAATGCAAGTAAGCAAACTAGAGCAACCTAGAAAGTAAACCCTAATTACTTGTAAATGATAATGTAAATGCTCCAAATCAAGATGCAAAGTGATCTAAAGCATGAATACAAATGATATAATGAGGCTTATGCAAAGACATGAAAACAACATGAAATCATACCCAACCCCAAGGGAGGGGTACAAGCCAATCTTCAGTCGGTGATCCCCTATTGCTCTTCAATGTCTTCAAAGCCCTAAATGGATGAATGAAATTGATGAATGCTTGATGGATGGATGTTGAATGTTGTTGAAGTCTTCAAAGATCTGCTCTTTCGCTGCATCGAAGGTCCTTGAAACCAAATTTCTGGATCCCCTCAAATGGAGAAAAGACAGCTCTTATGTATGAAACCCTAGGTCTTAATTCCAACTTTTGGCCGACCTAGAGACTGAATCTCCCGCCAATTTCTTGGGGTTAAGCTTTATTTTATGATTGGATTGTGCTCCTAAAATTTCAGGAAAAATGTCCGGGACCATGTGCACTCCGGGCGCCACGGTCCCAACAACTTTTCACCAAATTTTTAGGGCCATCGGATATGATGATTTTAGAGTGAATCCCGAAGTTACAGGTGATTTCGAGATGTTTTGACCCCCGAAATCAAGCCCCCAATTTCAAAATAGGACCTAATCAGGGTTTTTGATTAAATGATGTATTGGAGAAATAAAATGAAAGGGGCACACTTTAATGAAAGGGCCCAACTTTATGATATGGAAGATGATAAAATAGAACCTTAGACCTAATTAATTTAATTAATTAAGTGCTAAAGGGGAAATGCAATGCAAAACGCAAAATGCGCCAAGGCGGGTGCTAAACTAGGTGTGAAATTGTACCACCCTAGCAAGTGCGTACAATTTACGACGCTACATTTAGCCCCCACTTTAGCGGTCATATGAACACTACGTGCATATGCAAGCTAAAGTATAGAAAAGTAAACATTATTTGAAAAAGGATATATCCATAAGTCTGTCGAACGAAGCCCCCAGCGGTATCTGCAGTACACAGTTAGGAACCGCACCCTACAAAACACACGTTAGATCACAAAATCACCTAATGCTTACTAAGGAAGGTGATGAAAATTCGAGGGTAGCTATATGCCCCCCCCTGTTTCGGCTTGCTAATTTTAGTGAGTTGAAACAGGGTATCATGTTTACCACTTCGAATTGTTAAAGAATATTGATGACAAATGCTCACAAGAAGATTTGATATGAGATCAAAAACTAATGGAGAATCATTTGGTAAGAAAGAGGACTAAATCTCAATTCCAACACAACAAAGAGTGTGAGGATTTGAGAGTTCTCTAACACAAGATGAAGGATGTAAATGGAAACAAAATGCAAAGAGAAGAAAAGAAAGGAAAAAAGGCATGAATACACACATTGGTGATCCATGAAAAGAATAGTGAGAGAGAAAACGTGGACTTCTCGCCCCTAGATCTTGTCTAGGTGATCCATGGGAAAAGGACATGGAAAACTAGCCCCTAGAGTCTGTCTAGGTGATCCATGTAAGGGAGGAGAGTGAGAAAGTCTAGCCTTATGCCGCTAGTTCCACTCAACCTCGTGCATGTGTGTGTAAGGGAGGTTAGAAGCACCTCATAGGAGTCTATGCCCGAGTATGCTACAACCTATATATGTATAGTACAAAAGTGTGACATCTCGCTCTAAGAGTCTGCGCTCTAGTTTTGAGAATGACCCATTGCTCAAAAAGTGTAATGTTTATGTCATAAGTAAAGTAGAACAAGGATACCTACCTTCATCACAAAAGAAGATACCCCAAAAATGCAACAATGTCATAGATCCAAGCAAGAGAGTTTTGCACTCTTTAAGCAAGGATAAGATAGTCAAAAAGGGATATCTTGTAGTATGTGTAAAGGAGATCCTTAGAGGAGAAGAGATCTTTGTACAAAAGATACCTATCCCCGAGAGGAATTGTCTTAGATAAATATAACATCTTCTAGAATAAGACAAAGAAGAGAATAAGAATGCAATACTTCCTTCTTTTGCGAGGTGAAAGTGATTCTTAATGAAGGATGACGCTCTTTTTAACCCAATTGGGAGAGTGAATTCATTATGGATGTATTTTACCAAGTGCAAAAGAGGTTGTAGTCAAGGACTTACACCTCTTGTAAGAGAGAATCCTTGAACAAACAACAACAAATGCATACAAGGAATAACATCAAGTAATAAAGTTCACACCATCCACGAAATAGGAAAAAGTGGATCCTTAGATAAAAAATAAGGAAAGATCATTGCCTCCCAAGGATAAGGATAATGAGAAGGACTTACACAATCTTCTAGGGAGAGATTTAGACATAAGCAAAATGTACTACATACTCACATGAGTTCATGCAAGCAAGACATTAGTGTATGTAAAATGCTCCTCACAAGAAGTGGGTAGGATAAGAAAGAGAATACACATCTTCTCCCCTATCTAGGAAAAGAAAAGATGATCAATATTTGCACACTATTACCCCAAATGGAAATTTTAACCATAAAAAGAAGAGATGTATGAAATCACTCTTGTCCCCATAGGACCAAGGGATAACATATAAAATTAGGCTATTATGTTGCTTCAAAAATATGATTGCACTTGAAATTGTACCATCATGAATGACAATGAGCCCCCAGTAAATGAGCTACCAATGCCACATAATGATGAGCAACATAATAGCCATTAATGTTATTTAAAGACATGACAGATTGAATGAGGTATTTGAATATGACATGCTAAATGCTCAACTATAAGTGAGATCAAAAACATGTATAAAATGATAAAAATTGAAGAAGAAAAGTCACAAGAAATCTTAGAAGAGGGATGAGTGTAATTTATTAGAGCCTTATCCCTGGAGGAAAGGACTTTATGATGAATAGGAGATAAAGATTCATAAGTGGATTTAGAAATTTGAGGGGATTCATAAAGAGATTTGTTCATCGCCAAGATTTCCTTATGAGGGGAATGAGAGTTGATAGAAATAGAAGATGATTTAGTTGAAGTGAGATCATCATCACTACTAAATATAGCATTCACATTGAGAGATGGTCTTTTAGATGCTTTGGTGGGCTTAGAAAGATTATATCCAAGTCCAAATGAATATTCATGCATGTTATGTTCTAAAGGAACTTTAATTCCTTGTTCATTTGTGCCACAACCATTTCCACTATAGCCACTCTTAGCCAAAATGTGAAAACCACGACCATAAAGGGATGCTAAATCAGAGAGAGATGGTGATTCCCCATAGGTCTCAGTGCTATTTGTATTAGAGGAAGATGTTGAAGAGTTATTTGAATCAGAGGTAGCCACAAAGTTGTTACTGAATTGCTTAGACAAAGTGGGCTTCTCTTTAGTTTCTTCCTTAGATTTTCCCTTCTCAATATTAGGCACTCTATATTCTCCTACAAAAGTAGGGTTAAAGTCTAAAGATCCCCAATCGTCTTCTGCGAGAACCTTCTCAAGATCAAAAGCCTTTTCATGTGTAGATTCAAGTTGAGAAGAATCTTCTTCAGGAACTTCAGGCTCATCCAAAGAATTTTGATTATCAGAGGATGATGATTCGTCCATAGGTAAAGAGTCATCACTAGAAGAGGAAGGTTTAGAAGAACTCCCTTTGGAAGTAGATGTTTGCAAACAAGCTTGAAAATTAGTATCACCTATCAAGGTATATGTCTTATTGTTATAAATAAATTTAACTTGTCTATGCAATGTAGAGGGGGTAGCTTGCATACTGTGAATCCAAGGTCTCCCTAATAACAAGTTGTATGTTAGATTTCCCGACATAACATGGATAGGAGTAGGCAAAGTAACAGGTCCCACTGTAATGGGTAAGGTGATAATACCTAATTAAGACTTAGCCACATTATCAAAGCCTTGAATGGGATGAGAGTCAGGCTCAATAAGGGATGTATCCACATTCATCTTATGCAATAGATTAATGCTACACACATTAAGGCCAGATCCATTATCTACCAGTGTTCGTCTTATAGCAGTGTCATTTATGATAACCACAATCATCAAGGGATCATATTGATGTTGAATTTCACTGGTAGGCAATTCATCTTGAGTAAACACAATTTGAGCTTTAGGATTCATCACGGAGTTAACCAAAGATACTATATTAATAGATGTATTAGGTGGAGGAACATTCAAATCTTTCAAGGCATCTTGTAACATTCCATGATGAGCGGAAGAAGTTTGGATCAAATCCCAAAGGGATATCTTTGCTGGAGTAGTTTTAAGTTGTTCTATGAGATCATATTCCTTACCGAGAACTTGTGAAATACGTGGAGCTTGAGGAAGAATAGGTTGGGAAGGAGGAAGTGAAATTGGGATAACTGGAGGAGGATTAGGTTGTCTATTGTTTCTTGTGTTATAGGTATGAGCAACCGCATTATAACTCTCTCTAGTCAGTTGCTTAGCATACTCATAAGGGCTCGTAGTAGAATAACCTCCTTGCATAGTAATAATAGGTTTCTTAGGAGTGCAAAAAGAATCATTAGCATAACCACCTTGAACCACTAAGATAGGCTTATTTAAAGGTTGAGAGTTTTGAGAAGGACAAGCACCCTGGACAGTGAAGAGAGGTTTGTTAGGTGTTTCATTCACATGTATCAAATTGATTGAAGATGGTTTAGAGGAATGAACAAAAGTGTTGGAAGAATTATTGATATTCTTCTCTTGCACTAAAATCTTATCACGGATTAAATTAATTTTAGGAGAGAGACAAGGGATAGGCATTGATGTTCTAGTAGGAAAAGTGATACTAGGAAAGGTCATATCATCCTCTATCATCAAAGGATCTACATGGGGAATAAACTCTCTAGGAGAAGGATCAACATTACTCTCTAAAGTCTCACTTTTGAGAGGGAGATCTTTGAAAGAGATGTTAACCATCTTGCTTTGAACTAGGGTATCCTTATGAGTAGAACCAAGTTGAGGAGGGGGAGATGCTTTATTTTTAGAGAGAGAATAATTGAGATTCAAGGAAGGTGAGAAACTATCAAGGGAGTTTTCAATCTTGATTTCATCCCCTTTGGCTAGGGTTCTCTCACGGGGTAGACAATAATCTACACCTTCTTCTAATGGTTCATCCCAAATAGTGAGGTTGTTGAAAGGAATGTTTGAAGTATTGTCAATTTCGGGAGAGAAGATAACATTGTTTATTAATTCCTCATCCTTAGGAGAGATAGCATCAATAGATGTGTTAAACTCATCCTCTTTCCTCAAAATATGTTCAATATGATCTTTAGGGGAGAGAGAATTAAGGAAATTGCTTATTATTTCATCTTCTTTCTCTAAGGGATGCTTATGGGTAAGACAAACTTTAGGAGAAGGGTAAGCATTTATCATTAATTCATCATCTCTAGTGGGAATTTTGTTGGAAAAGGAAATGCCATCACTAGGAAATGTAGGGATAATGTCATCTTCTTGCACAAAAGAATCCTCATGAAGGGAGTGTTTTTTAGGAGGAACATGAACATATTTCTCCAAAGATTCATGCTTAGGAAGGAGATCTTTGAAAGAAGTGTTCATAACCTCTTGTTGCACTAACATGCCCCCATTGGAAGGACCAACTTTAGGAGAAAATAAGTCAATGTCCATCAATACCTTTTCACTTAGAGAGGCATCATGTAGGGAAGGTGAAGTAACATTAAGAAAGGTGTTTATGATATCATTCTCTTCCTCTAGGATAGCTAAATAGGAAGGGCACATTTTAGGAGAATTGTCAAGATCACTCTTAAAGTCTTCATCCTTAGAGCATGGGAGAGTCTCAAAGGGATTGGTAGCAACTCTTTTAGGTACTAAAATGTTGTTATAGATGGGGGGAGGTTCTTTAGGAGAAGGAAAAATTGAAACAAGGGAAGCTAACCCATTATCACATCTATGAAATGAATGCATCGTGACAACAATTTTCCTCTTTCAAATGATAACACATGCAAAATAGAAGGAAATGTTTAATTTTAACCAATGAAAGCACTTAGAATGTAGATCTAGAAAATGAAATTTATGATTCAAATGAGTTCCTAAATCAGATTTGAAATTAGTGATCCCAATTAACCTATCCACAAGTTCAACATTAGGGTTTTAGCAAAAATTTCCTCTAAATTTTTGAATCTTGCAAGAAATTAAGATTTGTAGATACAAATTTGAATTTGAAATAGCATAAACACTCAAATTTGAAAACATAAATCAGAATTAGAGAGGATTGGAGTTCACGTCGGGTTCACCAAAATGTGTAGGAGAAAAAGTGACACTAAGCAAACATGCTCTAATCTCACTTTCAACCACACACTTGTGGAATACGAAAGAGCCTAGAGGTATCACACAATTGGCTACTTCTTTTTGTGGAAGAGAGAGCCATAGGCTACCTATTAAGATTTCTATTCCTTTGTTGTAAATGAAAGATAAAATGATGCAAGTTCAATTCCTAACCCCAAAGTGCAAGTATGAACTAATAACAAGATTGCAGAATTGAACTTAAACAATGGAAAGCTGTAAACACAAGGAAAAGGCAAGAATACAAATGCGTACCCGGAGTTAAAATCTGAGTGAAAATGTTCGGGACAGGGGTGCGGACGCCACTGTCCTGATTCTGCCCCTGAAACTGCTCCTGAAACTGCTGTTTTGCAACCTGAAAAGTTGTCAAAAATGCTGAAACTTGCTGTCTGACAGAAGGACCAGGGCGCCCAACGCCCCTGTCCCAAGGACCAGGGCGCCCAGTGCCCCTGTCCTGGCAGGACCAGGGCACCCCATGCCCCTGTCCTGGTCTTTTGTCCCAAAACTTGGTGTGTTGCTTGGTTTCCGTCTGCTTCTGTTGGATCTGCAACTTGCGGCGTCGTCCGAATCCCGAAATCTGCACTTATATCTGAAAAGGTGTGTTGGGCGGCTATATAGGGTTTTGCCTTAGTCAAACCCCCGCTTTGGTGATTTCCACCTCCACGAATAGCCAAGTTGTATTGTAAAAGTAGTGTGTGTGCAGACCTTGTGTGTGTGCAAGATCCTAAAATGCAAGTAAGCAAACTAGAGCAACCTAGAAAGTAAACCCTAATTGCTTGTAAATGATAATGTAAATGCTCCAAATCAAGATGCAAAGTGATCTAAAGCATGAATACAAATTATATAATGAGGCTTATGCAAAGACATGAAAACAACATGAAATCATACCCAACCCCAAGGGAGGGGTACAAGCCAATCTTCAGTCGGTGATCCCCTATTGCTCTTCAATGTTTTCAAATCCCTAAATGGATGAATGAAATTGATGAATGCTTGATGGATGGATGTTGAATGTTGTTGAAGTCTTCAAAGATCTGCTCTTTCGCTACATCGAAGGTCCTTGAAACCAAAAATCTGGATCCCCTCAAATGGAGAAAAGAGAGCTCTTATGTATGAAACCCTAGGTCTTAATTCCAACTTTTGGCCGACCTAGAGATTGAATCTCCTGCCAATTTCTTGGGGTTAAGCTTTATTTTATGATTGGATTGTGCTCCTAAAATTTTAGGAAAAATGTCCAGGACCATGTGCACTCCGGGCGCCACGGTCCCGACAACTTTTCACCAAATTTTCAGGGCCGTCGGATATGATGATTTTAGAGCGAATCTCAAAGTTACAGGTGATTTCGAGATGTTTTGACCCCCGAAATCAAGCCCCCAAGTTGAAAATAGGACCTAATCAGGGTTTTTGATTAAATGATGTATTGGAGAAATAAAATGAAAGGGGCACACTTTAATGAAAGGGCCCAACTTTATGATATGGAAGATGATAAAATAGAACCTTAGACCTAATTAATTTAATTAATTAAGTGCTAAAGGGGAAATGCAATGCAAAACGCAAAATGCGGCAAGGCGGGTGCTAAACTAGGTGTGAAATTGTACCACCCTAGCAAGTGCGTACAATTTACGACGCTACACTAGCATCATGTGTAGTCTTGCATGGTATGAAATGACTCATCTTGGAAAATCTATCTACTACTACATAGATGTTGTCCATACCTATTTTTGTCTTGGGAAGTCCTACTACAAAGTCCATGCTTATACATTCCCAAGGTCTGTTAGGGACCGGTAATGGTTGATAAAGACTAGCATTGCTTGATCCTCCTTTTTCTCTTTGACACACTCCACATTGCTCTACATACCTCTTTACATCTCTTGGCAACTTTGGCCAATAGTAGTACCTCTATACTAAATCCAAGGTTTTGTTGACTCCAAAGTGTCCACTTAAACTACCATTATGTTTCTCTTGGATGAGGTTCTCCCTCATGGATCCTCTAGGTACACACAACTGGTTACCCTTGAACAAGAGACCATTCTAGAGAGTGTAATCTGCATACTCGCCATGGAAATGGTTCTCAAACTCTTTGCAAACCTTGTAAGCTGATGAGAAGTCTTCATCTCCTTCATAGAGGTTTTTGAAACCTTCTATTCCTATGCTCTGCAACTGTAGTTCTTGAACTATCAACAACTTCCTGCTTAAGGCATCTGCCACCTTATTAAGTTGCCCCTTCTTATGCTTGATGGTGAAGGTGAAGGATTGGAGGTATTCCATCCATTTCAGATGTCTATTACTGAGCTTCTCTTGAGTGTTGATGTAACTCAATGCCTGCTTATCTGTGAACACTACAAATTCCTTTGGGAGCAGGTAATGCCTCCATTTCTTTAGTGACTGCACTAATGCATACAACTCTAGGTCATAGGTTGAGTACTTCTTCTTTGCTTCATTAAGCTTCTCACTAAAAAATGCCACAGGTCTTCCCTCTTGACTCAACACACCACCTACTGCAATTCCACTTGCATCACACTCCAAAGTGAATAGCTTATCAAACGTAGGTAGGAGAAGGAAAGGTTTTGTGGCTACTTCTTGTTTCAACAATTGAAATTCTTTGTCAGCCTACTCAGTCCATTTAAACTTAGTTTTAAGGCCTCCTTTGATGGTATTAAGGACTGGTGCACATATGCCACTGAAGTTCTTCACAAACTTCCTATAGAATTGAGCTAATCCATGGAAACTTCTAACCTCAGTCCCTATTTTTGGGTGCAGGCCAATTCAAGATTGCCTCCACTTTGCTTGGATCCATCTTCAAGGTTCCTTTAGACACCACAAATCCTAAGTGCACCAGCTCTTGCTTCATGAAGTCACACTTCTCTAGGTTGATGGATAGATTCTCCTCATGCAACCTCTCTAAGACTAACCTCAAATGCTCAAGGTGCTCCTCTTTGGTTCTGCTATAGATGAGAATGTCATCTAGGTACACTACCACAAATCTGTCTGTGAAATCCTTCAACACTTCATTCATCAACCTCATGAAGGTGCTCAGAGCATTGGTGAGTCCAAATGGCATCACAAGCCATTCATACAATCCTTCTGTGGTTTTAAAAGCAGTCTTCCACTCATCACCCTCCTTAATTCTTATCTGGTGATAACTTCTTTTAAGGTCTAGCTTGGTGAAATACATAGCCCCTCCTAAATAGTCCATTAGATCCTCTATTCTAGGAATAGGAAACCTATAACTTATGGTAGTCCTATTGATTGCTCTTGAGTCAGTGCAAAGTCTCCACTTACCTCCTTTTTTTGATGCTAGCACTAGCGGGACTGCACATGGGTTGATGCTCTTCTTAATCAGTCCTTGTTCCAATAACTCTTGCACTTTCCTTGCTACCTCCTTATTCTGATCAGGTGTAAGCTTATATGTAGCCTTGTTAGGTAAGGATGCACTGGGAACAAAGTCCATTTGATGACTTATAGACCTTCTTGGTGGGAGTGTTGCAGGTGTTCCATCACTCACTATGTCTTTATACTCTAGTAACATTTGCTTCACCTCCTTGGGTATCCCTGCCTGCAACTTATCTTCTCCCTCCTTTGGCTTCACAAAGATGGCACACTTCACTATCTCCTCCTCTTATGTAGCAAGTTTAAAAACTCTTTACTAGTGGCCAATAAAACACTCGGTGTTCTTGAAGTTCCCTCTTCATTCTCTGTCAAAGACTGAATCTTGGAGGTCTTGTTGTCCTTCTTAAAGGAAATGGAGTTCTCCTCTCCATCATAGATCACCTTCCTATCAAATTGCCAGGGTCTTCCTAGCAATAAGTGACATGCATCCATAGGCAACACATCACAAGGGATCTTATCCTTGTATCCTCCAATAGAAAACTCTACCCAAGTCTATTCTTTGACTAGCACACTCTGCTCATGATTCAACCATGTCACCTTGTATGGGTTAGTGTGGGGTATCCTTGTGAGGTTCAACTTCTTGACTGCCTCTTCTGATATGATATTGTCAGTTGAGCCTGAATCAACTATCACCTTGCAAACTTTACCAAGAATCTTGCACCTCACCCTAAACAATGCTCTCATATGCTTAGGTTCACTCTTGACTGGCTGTCTTATCAAGATGCTATTGAACATCAGATTTTCTCCACTCTTTGATTCAATATGGTCCACCTCAGGTGTCTTTCTGCTTGAAGAGTCTTCATGTGCATATGCAACCCTCTTTCCATTGTTTGATGATGTAGGCTTGTCAAGGCATCTATATGTCGGGTGTCCCAATTGTCCACAATTGTAACCCTTCATTGTTGCAAAATAGGAGTTACCTCTACCGATACCTCTACCCCTACTTGGACCAACTTGTGCACCTCTTCCTCTAGAATGTCCTCCTCTAAGATTGGTTTCACTGCCATGCTCAGTCAACTTGGCTTCTCCTTGGTTCCTTTGCTCATTTGTCTTGCTTTGATAACCACCTCGGTGATTCACTTGATCTCTACCTCTGCCTCTACCCTTGTTATTGGAGTCTCCTTTCCTTTTGTTCCTCTCTTCTACCTTGGCAGCAAGCTGATGACATTTTTGGATAGTAGTAGGAGTCCATAGGCTTATCTCCTCTTGAATGTTCCACTTTAGGCCGCTTAGATACCTAGCCACCTTAATAGATTCATCTTCTTGGACTTTGGACTTAAGACATAGCTTTTGAAACTCCTTTGTGTAGGAGGTCACATCAACATCCTTCTACTTCAATCCTTGTCTCTTCTTATGAAGTTGGACTTCATAATCCTCTGGTAAGCAGTTCTCCTTAATCTTACTCACTATAGCTTTCCAATTTGCAATAGGTAGCTTTCCCATACTAACTCTTTCTTCTTGCAAGTACTTCCACCATGTCAAAGCTGCTCCCCTTAATCTTGATTTGGCAACTTTAACCTTTTGAGCCTCTCTCACTCCTTCACACTCAAAGTGGTTTTCCATGCCCTCAATGCATTCCATAACAGTGTCTATGTCCATTCATCCACTAAAATGTGGCAATCCTTCAAAGGCTTTGGTGTTCAAGGCCTTAATAGCCTTCACAAAAGGTTCTTCATTGAACAAGGGATCCAGTTCAGGGATAATGTCATCTATGTCTATAGTCTTCTTGCCTTTACCCTTGGTGTCTTCATCCCAAGGTCCTTGTGTCCTCTAATCCACCACTTCTTGCAGTTTATCCCTTATCTCGCTCATAGCTTCTTCAAGGAGTCTATTCTTCTCCTTCTGTTCTTCCACCTCTCTAGCCAGCTCTGCATTAGTGACCATTCTACTCTCCCCTATTGATTCACTGGTATATAGAGACATACATAGTCCAACAAGTCTTTTACTTGCTCTGATACCAATCTGATGGGTTGGTGCTTGGGATAGACTAGCCTAGTCTATGCTCTTGGATCCTTTCCTTGGATCACCTGGTGTTCTCCTCACACCCTAGGGTCTCTAGGACTTCCTTTGCTTGATGAATCTCCTGACCTTACCCAATCCACCCACCAATGAGTTTCTATGCTGCTCCTAAGGTCTCACCTACTCATGAGACTCAAAACCCCTTACTATGGCTAATAAGGGCTATGCTTGTTCTACACCTTCTAGGGTCTTAGCAAGGTTAAATCATATCTTAAACCATGTTTTACATCCCTCCATGTGCCCCCAAGAAGTTGCTACCTTCATCCTCTCTACCGATTTCACTATTTTGTGTTTTTGCTTACAAAACAGGGCTACAAGGATTAGGACCAATTAGGCCTCCTACCTGGTCCTTTAGGGCTTTCTTTCACAAACAATGCATACACAACCCAAACTCCCAA
The DNA here is from genome assembly GCF_030272615.1 of Cryptomeria japonica. Lineage (NCBI taxonomy): Eukaryota > Viridiplantae > Streptophyta > Pinopsida > Cupressales > Cupressaceae > Cryptomeria > Cryptomeria japonica. Next base: position 80,531,796 of record NC_081415.1, on the reverse strand, counting down.
AATAGACTACCAGTCAATTGGAAAGGGCTCAAGGATTTTCTAGGTTTTGGGCCTCCAAGTGGCCATATAGTGCCTTGGGCGAATTTTGGGGTTTTTAAGGGTTTTGTGGTCTGCCTGGGTCATAGTGAGTGTTTTGTGTTTTAGCCACCTTGTCTAGATTGGTGGAGGCTCCTCCTTCACACCAATGATGCTTCAAACACTCCTCTACATCTCCTCCAAAGGGTTTACTTTCCTCTATCCAACCTTTCTCTCCAAGACCTCTGCAACTTAACCTCTCGTAGTCGGGCACTGTTCAGTCTCACCTAGGATTGGGTCTCTTGATGGCCTCCCTACATTTTCAAGAGTCTTGCTTGTTTTACAGTATGGTACAAGGTCTGCACTCTCATTCTCCATGGTTTCATGGTGGTTCCACAATGGGGAATGGAGTTATGCTGCCATTTACACAATCCTGTCCAAAACTGAACAATAAGAAGATAATTTACAAACTATTTACAAACACACTCAATCCACAAATAAACACCTAAACTAATTGCTTGAAATGAAATTATTTACACCATGAAAGACATTCCACATAGTTTTGGATGTATCTCAATCCATTAACTTGCTTGGTTGCTTCATTCAACCTGACTGGTAACCAAAATAGAGTCACAATCAGGTCTCTTTGCTTATGTCGTACAATAACTGACATCCAACCCATTAACTTAGGGTTTGGAAATACTTATACTACCCATACCTTGGCTGATGTGCCAAACTTAGGGCTCTCCACGCACAACAAAGGTCTATGACCATTTTGGGTGGAAAAGTTGCTTGGCAACTTTTAAAAGTTGTCATGCAACTTTTGCATCTTTTGAGCAACTTTGCCATTGTTGCTTTTCATGACTCCTAAGCCTATTTTGGGCTATCTTTAGGACATCAACATGCCAATAAGGCCTAACACACATTCCAGGCACACTCAACCTCTCCTACACACGAAATCACAACAAAAACACTAAGGACCTAAAACTAGGACCTAGTCTAGCACACATGAGCTCATGGCTCTTATTCATGTGCAATGGCTTCTAAAGAAGCATAACATCAACAAAACAAAGAAAGAGAAATATTTTGGAAGCGTGCTCCTGCACCAATGACAATATAACATATCATTAATGCAATATTCATTCAAATGCCAACAATCTCCCCCTTTGGCATTGATGACAATACAAATATCAATACCCCTGATTATGATGATGTGTATAGGAATCTTGATTTACATTTTACCACAATCATACAATAATCCTCATAGTCTTATAGTTATTCTCCCCCTTTGACAACAATGCCAAATTGAAAGTAAAATATGCAATGTCAAACTTCACTATTTAGCATCATCAACCTACAATTTGATTGCTCCCCCTGTGGAATAACTTCCACTCTACACCAATCCTGCTGTAAAATTCTGCGAATAGCTCTGCGACTGATGTATTCCTACATCATGCTCAATTCACCTCATGTAGGGGTACAAACCCTAGCTGACCTCTAAGATAGTTAAAAGTAGTCTTAGGTTGAGGTTTAGTAAATATATCTGCAAGCTACTCCTTGGTAGAAACATGCTCCAATATCATGTCTTTACTTTGCACTTTTCTCTCAAGAAATGATATTTCAATTCAACATGCTTGGTCCTAGCATGTATCATGGGGTTCTTTGAAATATTTATGGCACTGTTGTTGTCGTATAAGATCTTTAGCGGTTCTGAAAACTTTATCTTGAATCCCTCTAGAATGTGTTTCATCTAGATATCCTAGGTATAGTTCATCTAAGCTGCAACAAACTCAACTTCAGTAGTAGACTAAAATATGCAACTTTGATTCTTGCTATTCCAAGATACAAGCCTTCCTCCAAGAAAGAAAGCTCTACCAGTTGTGCTTTTTCTATCATCAACATTACCTACCCAATCTGCATCTATATACACCTTCAAATCAAAGTTACCTGCACATGGATACCATAAACCATAGTCAATAGTACCTTTGAAATATCTAAATATTCTCTTGGTTGCTATTAGGTGTGTTTTCTTTTGGATTCTTCTGAAATATTGCAACTAGACCAACTACATGACCTACATCTGGTTTGCTATGAACAACATAGTGCAACTTCACTATTATTGACCTATACTCCTTTTCATTAACAAATTTTTCTTCATCTTCCTTAGATAGTTTGTAACCATTGGCGTCCCAACTGGTTTATAGTCACTCATACCAAATGTCTTTAACACCTCTTTCACATACTTAGAATATGTAATAAAAATACCACTCTTCATCTACTGAATTTGCAAGCCTATGATTTTTTTATCTCTCCCACTAGAGACATTTCAAACTAATTTTTCATTTCATTTGCAAAGTCATTACTCATGTCATCATTGCCTCCAAATATGATATCATCTACAAACACTTCACTCACTAGTATCTTATCTCCTTTAGATTTGAGATATATGTTGTTGTCTTCACCAGTTCTCTGAAAAACCTATCTTCATCAGGTGTCAATATAGCCTCTCATACCATGCACTCGGTGCTTGCTTCAAACCACATAGTTCTTTGTATAGTTTATATACCATATCTTTATCATCAGTCAATGCATAACCATATGGCTGCTCAATGTATACTTCTTCCAATATCCCATTTAGAAATGTTGACTTCACAACCATCTGATATACTTTGAATCCCTTATGTGATGCAAAAGCAAATAAAGTCCTAAAACCTTCAAGTGTAGAAACTAGTGCAAAAGTCTCACCATAGTCTTCTCCTTCTTCCTATGCATAACCTTTTCAAACCAATCTAGCTTTGTTTCAGACTACTTCTCCATCTTCATTTAGTTTTTTCCTGAATACCCATTTAGTACCTATCACATTTTTATTCACTGGTCTAGGTACTAGGGTCCATGTGTTGTTCTTCTCAATTTGATCAAGCTCCTCCTCCATAGCTTTGATCCAATGATCATCTCCAAATGCTTCCTTAGCAGTTCTAGGCTCAATAGTGGAGATCAGGCAAGATTTCTCTCTGATTCATCTTCTGGTTAACACTCCAACATCTTTATCTCCAATAATCTAGTCAAGATTATGATTGAGTCTCACATACCTCAGAATAACATGATCATTATCTTTAGGTTCTTCTTCATTATCATCATCAAATTTTTCTGATTCTACCTGTTCCGGTTGATCTGGCACAACAACATTCTCTTTATCAGTTTCAGGTTTCATCGGTTCTGGCTCCAAAAATAGGATCCAAGGATCTTCTTCCTTTTTCTCCACACTAGTTTCCCTTGAGACTTCAGGATTCTCATCCACTCGAACATCAACACTTTCAATGATTCTCTGAGTTCTGTTGTTGTACCATTTGTAGGCCTTAATCTTGGTAGAGTAACCAAGAAATATACCTTCATCACTCTTAGCCTCAAACTTGCTAACATAGTCACCTCTCTTAATAAAACATTTACTGCCAAATATCTTAAAATAATTGACATTAGGTGATCTACCATACTAGTATTCATAAGAAGTCTTATCCTTACCTCTTTTTACCAGCATCCGATTCATAGTGTAGACAACAGTACTGACAACTTCTCTCCATAAAGTTTTTGCTACACCTCCTTGAGTCAACATCGTTCTAATACCTTCAACAAATAACCAGTTGTTCCTCTCTGGAGTACCATTCTGTTGTGGTGTCCTTAGTGCAGAAAGTTGTCTTTTGATACTATTTTCTTCACAATACCTAGTGAATTGCTCAGAAGTAAATTCACCGCCTTGATCCGTCCTTAGACACTTTATCTTCATGCCACTTTCCTTCTCAGCTACAGCTCTGAATGTGATGATCCTATAAATTGACCATGTTATTTAATGTTTTACCTCATGTTTATAATGTCCTTCCAAGTAATTTGCAAATGTTACCCTGGTTTTGTGAAGCATTAACTAAGATTAATGATGTTTGATATGCATATAAGTGTCTAGCTAGTTGATGCTAAATGATGATAAAATATTATAATAAATGGTTATTATTGAATGTAAATTACTTAAGAAGGATGAACATGTTATTTTTGAGTGTTTGAGTCATTCATATAGCTAGAAAGGAGGAGGAGAAAGTTGGCAATTGACAGATCTAGCAGTTGATTGAAAGTGCAAAAAAAGTCAAAAGACCAGTTTTAGTAAAACGGGCATATCTCGCTCATTTCTTAACGAAATTCAGATTTCAAAATTATCTAGAAAACTTAAAAGGATATATCAAATGGGTTTAAACTATTTGAGTTGATTCACAATAGTTAATAAGCAACTTTCACCAGAAGTTGATTGAGACAAACTAGCAGATTTTCAGACACCAGTTAAGGATTGAGTTCTAGTTCAACTTGGACTCTTCTACCTCTTCATGAGTTTGTGTATTTGGAGTTATTAAAGTGAAGAAACATTGGAGAATATTGTGGAAATAATATTTGATGATTCATAAATAATTATAATATTTTTTGTACACATGTTCAACCATGAGTGCATTTAATGGTTGTAGAGTTCGAAGAGGATTAGAACTCTCTCAACTCTTGTTAGTTTAATATTTATTATCAGACATGAATAGAATAAGTCATCTCCTTGTTGTCATAGGAGAAATGACATTTGTAATAAGTTGTTGAGTTTGTAATTACTTCTACTCTCAAGCCTGAAGCATAAATTTGAGATTTTGTTGAGTTGTGAGTAAGTAGTGTTGAAAGTAGTATTGAAAGTAGTGTTGAGAATAGTGTAGAGAGTATCCAGTTAGTGTTGAGTCTTGTTAGTGGTGTCCAATTTCGATCAGCAAGTCTCATGCATGTCCATGTAATATTTTATTTGCAATAAGAAGATTATTTGAGAATTGAAGCTTGTCTATTGAAGATGGAATGCTAATGACAAATTGAAGCAACTCAAGCAAGGGCCACTTGAGGAACTGTGATTTCATCATAGTTTAGATTTTTGTTCATTATGCTTTACTTTAATTAGTGAGTTGGTTATGATAGGTTTTTTTTTCCAGCACATTTGATTTCACTAGTTTTAGAATAGTCTTCTTGCAACCATTGTTGTTGTAAATAACTAGTCATCTTGCAACCACTGCTGTTCCAAATAACCAGTCATCATGTAGCCACTGTTGTTGTAAATAACCAGTCTTCCTGCAGCCACTGCTCTATAGTTAGTTTTATTTCCAACATTGTCATTTTTTCAATTTATTTTATTATTCTGAGTTTATATTCTATACACAACTGATACAATAACTTGGAAGGCTTCCATAGTGCATATACAATGTTGTCTCATTTCAAGTTCACATCCCTGGGTTGATAATTAAATGTAGTTTCTAGTTCATGAAGGGTTGCTTAGTGTGGATAAAATCCCTAAGTTGTGAATTTGTATTCCAGCCTCAATTGCAATTAAAAAGCTCAACTTTTTTGGCACCATTGTCGGGGATGAGTCAAGCTTTGAGAGTCACTAAATTGTTTTAGAAGTCAATGAAGCACAATAACCAAGAGCCAATATAATTTGCAGCAAGTTTGGAAATCAATGAAGACATGTTCTCTAACATCATAGAGGAATTTTGTTCATCTATTGATGACAAGGTGCTAGTTTGTGAGAAGGTAAAGGAAGATAACCTTTTTTTCAAAAATGAAGAAGTTACCATACACAAGGTTGCTAAACATGATGCCAAATCAGAACTGTTGCTTCAAGAAGAGAGCTTCCATAAAGCTAAATTCAGTCCTTTAATGCTAAAAAGTAAAGAAGATATTGATGAAGACGTGTTTTGGGATGACTTAGATAATTTTTCCTTAAATTTGGATGCTAAACAAGTATCTTTTATAGAGCAAAATCATGAGCAGCAAGAGCAAAGTGAAGAAATTTTTATTTTTTATCAAATCAATCACACAAATTGATGTTTGCAAATCAAGAGGAGGACAAAGAGGCAACCCGTCAACACAAAAGTACCAAGGAGGGTTCTAAATTTGTGCTTTCACAAGGATGTCCCATCAAACATCTAGCTAAGATTGGAGGCAAGAAAAGCATCACAACTTATTGCATCCAAGCATGAAGTTGTTAAATATGAAGCTAATTTTTCAGTTGCAGCTGAAGAAGAATGGTTTCATCTCTCTTATCCACTTCAAAATAGCAGTATGTATGGTCAATATGAAGTTGTAAGAGAGTTTGTTAATGTCTTTGAAAAGTCATTGCAGCTATTTGTTAAGTTTCTATTGATATTGCAACTCTTTTTGGTTGCACATAAGCATGTGAAGCATTGCAAGTTGTTGAGAAAGCGTAGATATTTCATAGAACTGGTGAATGGTTTTATTTGATTGAGTCTTATTTGCTGGTTAGTGTAGGTTATGATAGGCTAGGATAGGTTTTTCATTTAATAAGTGCTCTTGCACAATATCTTAGATGTCTTTTTCTTCATTTGTTCATGCATAGTTAGTTAGATGTTGTCTAGTGGAGTTGTTTCCCCAAATTGTTCTTGTTTAAATAACTCTTTTAGAGGTGTATACAGCTCATTTGTTGGTCACATTTCAAGGTCACTTGTTTTTCAAGGTTTTGAGTCAGTCATGTCTTCAATTTTGAAAGAAAGTCTCTGCATATATTTTCAAACAAAAGCTTCCATTAGGTTGTTGGGTCTTCATGGAATGAAAAATGTCTATCCAAATGGTGTAGTCCAGTTGATCTACTCATGTTCTACATTACTTGCAGCAACTATAGTGTGACTAAATAGTCAACTTACACAATCTTTCAAAAAGTCCACAACAACTCTTAATGTCAAATATACAACACTCTTAAAGGGACTGTTGGGACTAATTAAAATTGAGTCAATTTTTGAGGACTAATTCAAAATTTTGCTCTGCATGTCAGAAAGGCACCCAAATAAGTCAGTTTGAATGGCCTAGTTAGCAAGGGGGTAAAATGGAGCCAGTTGATTTTCAGAAGGTAAGGCCCGAGATTCATGTCCCACACCTTTCATTTGGCCTATTCAGTGATGTGAAAATTTCAGAATTAAATTTGGATAATTTTATGAGGTACCCAGTTTGAGGGGTGAGCTGAAAGTGCATTTTAGGCACAAATGCAGATTTTATTGAGTAGCCTACTTTGAGCGATTGCATCTTTTTCCCTGTTGATCGTCATGGATAAATTCAAAATGCATTCAATTGTATGCATAAATTTGAGTGATTTCACAAATTTTCAAGTCTTAATGAATCCATTTGCTCAGTTTTTGAAGCCAAATCCATTTGCAGTTTCTATGTTTTGGCAAGTCCCTGTTTCGACAGCTAGTCGGAGCCCTGTTTCGCACAAGTGTAAAAGTTGCCTCAGTAAGCGTCATACCATAATGTTTGTTCCGACCTAATGTCAGTATAAATGATGAGCTACGTTTAAAATTTCAAGCCTTTATCAATCCGTTTGATCGGTTTTCAAAAGAGCTCATTTTACCATCAAATTCAGTTATCCGCACTCTAGTGTTATATCAGTTAATGTAGCCGTTTTGGTGAGCACGCCATTTGTATCCTGTCAGTCTGGTGAGAAAACTGAGAATTCAAATATTTAATATGTACTTAAAGGTACTTGTGTTTCAAATTTGAGGGCTTACGGAGGTCGTTTGATATTTTTGAGAAAGGCGTCATGTGTTGCTAGGACATTGACTTCATCAGGTCCGCAGTGTCGACAAAGCCAGTTGGGCATTTTCAAAAATTGATATCTCTTCACTCGGGACTCGTCTTGAGAAACCGTTTGGTAGAAGTCATCCTTGTATATCAGAGTACACACCTGTCAGATGGCGAGCTCCAGAAAGGTGTTTTGACAGGTTTGAAAATTACGTCTTCACGATTAAATGCGAAAATTGTGGCGTAATTGCCTGAAGGTTGTAAAATGCGGATTAATGATCCGAAAACAATGTCGATCGATTCCAGAGGTGTGTTTAAAGTTCCTGAATCATTCCAGAGGTCAGTTGCATGAAATCAAAAAAAAATTTAGTCGGACCCACTTTGGGGCCCGACCTGGATCATGCTCGTGGATTGATTTTCTTGGCGACTTTATTCACTGAGAGATTTTCAAAATATCCAGATATGGATATGATAATGAGTGACTAGGTATTCTTTATCCCTTATCAAAAGGAAAAGGCATATGGATATGATAATGAGTGACTAGGTATTCTTTATCCCTTATCAAAAGGAAAAGGCGCACCATCACAAAGGAATAGTAATGGAAGTTTTTGTCTCCCTTGCTGGGACAATTGTAATGCTACTTTTGTTGATAATTGCTTTCTACTATGCTTGTCGCAAAAGAGGTTCCTTTTTAACTCAGACTCCAGCATATATAAACGATGGGCAATCTCAATTTCTGGGAGAAGAGACAAAACAAAACACCAGTTGTATGAAAGGCAAAGGGGGATTTGAAAATTAAAATAAAATGCAAATTGAAAAGATTAAGCGAGCAACCTCCTTGCTGTAGTTTTTGAAAGAGTTGCAGAAGCATGGAGCAAATGCCATGGCATGTCATGAATGGTGGAGAAGCAACAGTATGAATTTTTTCATACAATTTCAATAAGGGAAAGGTTAAAAGAAACCAGTCAATGCAAACACTAATTCGGCCTCCTCCTGCGTGGGTTTTCAAAGGGGCATACAATTTTTTAAGAAGTAAATGCCATTGTCAATTTAAATGGCAAACTCCCCTCTCATGTGGCATGCAACACCATATGAAATTATGACCAAGTGCATTGGCATCATTCTAGTTTTCAGCGTGGCTGTAGCTTTGGAAGAAGTTTAAAAAAAAAGGGCAACCTTCAGCAAATGCAATCAGTAGTCTCTCTACGTGGTAGAAGACAAGGCAAAATCTCCATTGGTAAATGATTTTAGCAGCAAGCTCCTTCCTGCCATGTGATGGCTGGAGTTGAAGAACTGCAATTTTCAAACATGATGGAGATCTCCTTCCCTGTTGTGTGTGGTATGGGTAAGGGTAAAGGTTTAAAATTTTTCAAATCAAGCAAATGCAAACACCAATGTTAATCCCTATGCGTGGTGGAGGAGAATCAGCATTAAAACCAAAGCAAAGGGCATTATAAATTCCAACAAATCCATTGACAGCCATTAAAACCTAGGAGAAAAGCTTCAAAAACGCAGTCCCAGGCAAATAGCTTTATCCCACATTGGCTGGGAAGTGGTATTTTCTGGTATTTATAACCAAAAATGCACAGTAATAATATGTCTAAGCCATAAAGGCTTTTGACGGATGGTGCTTGATGGCACCCAATGTGGGCCCATGCACGAGCACGGATCCCGAGGTGATAGAGGAGATGACTAAGCGGCGACCAGGTGGACCCCACGCAGGCATGCTTCCCGAGGCAGACAGGCAAAATTTTGCAGAGGAAGGCCAGCTTAATGAGTGAGCAAGTTTGAGATGGATCAATGGTGCGCGCTATTTCGCGAAAGGAAGATGCATGCGAGTTACACCCTGCAAAGTTGCAAAATCCAGGTGGCAGGTACAGTCAGATGTCCAGCAGGTGGGTCCCAGTGAGGTGGTAGTGACGTGGCACACAGTTGGTGCACAAGTGGCAGTCCAGTGGCGATGACATGGCACTGAGGTGGTGTACATGTGGCAGCCAAGTGGCAGTGACAAAGCAGATGATGTGGCAGTGATGAGGTGTCATCCCAGGTGGCGTCTGGTCAACCCCATCAGCCAATCAGATCCTGCCACGTGGCAAAAGCGTCAGGACCAAATGGAGGCAAAAAATAAAAATTAAAATGAGTAAATGATATAGTTCAATCTATATTAAATTTCGAAAAATTTAAATGATTGAGCACATTGGGGAATTAATTTGCCTAGGGTTTCAATTTTGGGCAAAATATAAAGTGTTATATATCGTCGGAAAGCTCTCGGAATGAGGAATCTGATTATGAGGTTAATTTTGAAAAATGTGGGATATTTTGGAAGTAGTTTCCACAAGAACGAAATTCAGTTAGAGAGGAGACACTTGACAATTCAGTTGCAGATTTGATTTTCTTCCCTCCTCTTTTTATTCTCAATTCTTCTCAGTTGTAAGGGTTCCAGAAATTTGTAGAATGGCTCCATTTTTTCATGGCTTCCAATTCTGAGTATTCTTCAAGATTGTACAGAGCAAGGCTATCCTTTCAGTAATGGAGTTCAATTCTTTGCTATAGGTGTTCTTAGTTGCAGGTTCTTGTGTATGTAAGGCATGCACAAATTCACACAGAAGTTGTCTCTGGATTTGTATTTTCATTATATTCAAATCAGATCCTCAAGGAGGCTGAGATTTGTTATTTCAAGGAGGTAATTGTGATTGTTTGCAGGGATTCTTCAAGGAAGAATTTAAATTCTGTAATAAATCATGAATAATGGAATATAGTGTCTGGATTTGATATTTTCTGTGAGTGAGCTGAGTAATGCATTTATGCAAGGCATTAAATGCATGAATATTTAATAATGAAGATGGATTTACAGTATAAGCTTTCATTTATAGTGTGATGTGTGACTCTATTGCCCTTGGATAAGGCACTGGTCTTACAAGTTTGGGGATGTCTTTTAGATCATACAAATTAAAAGACAAATCTATTTCCCTTTATGTTTAGGGGTGTATTCTTCTCATTCCAAGCTCTATTTTCATTTATGATTTATACAGATCTAGCCAATTTGTAGTGTGTTTCCAGATTTGGTGAGTTTGTGGAATGATCTATTTGCTTAGTGTTGATGCAGTTATGTGTCTATAATTGTTGTATTTAGTGCATCAAAAGGGTGTCCCCCCCTAGGTCTAGCAGAACCTGAAGTGCAGGAGGATCAATTAGGGTCCTATGTTATGTTGTCCAAGCCCTGATGTGTTTCATAGACTGAAATTGGCCATTTCATAGAAGGATTGCAGGTATACTTGGGTTATCACTTTTGGTGAACAACAGGGACTTGTAAAATCAACTCTTTAGGGACCTGTACTTTTAGCTCTTAACCAAATTTCCATCTTTTCAAATCACTAAAGGTACTTACATTTATGACTTCCATTTATTTGTAATATTTATCAATTTTAATTAATTGGCTATCTATGCATTATAATGTGTTTGTCAATTTTTTGTTTTTCTTGTTACATGCTTCATAACTTATTTATTTTTCCACCCTCATCCATTCATTTTCATTTGAGGATAAATGACCTTTTAGCTAGGGGCAAATATTCATGCCTTGTATTGTTGTTCTACACCATAGAGATGATGGAACAAGATCAAGGAGTGATTATAAATAGTAAAGCGTGGAAAAAATATTTTTATATCCCTTGTAGTAGCAAATACAATGAGAAGAAAAAATAAGAGCCAAGGAAGAGGATCTGGCAGTCACAAAATTTCATGCATAACCAATGTCTACTCCTTGCTTGAGGACAAGCAAGATTTTAGCTGGGGGGAATGATGAGCCTATAAATTGACCATATTATTTAATGTTTTACCTCATGTTTATAATGTCCTTCCAAGTAATTTCCAAATATTACCTTGGTTTTGTGAAGCATTAACTAAGATTAATGATGTTTGATATGCATATAAGTGTCTAGCTACTTGATGCTAAATGATGACAAAATATTATAATAAATGGTTATTATTCAATGTAAATTACTTAATAAGGATTAAAATGTTATTTTTGAGTGGTTTTAGTCTTTCATATAGCTAGAAAGGAGGAGGAGCAAGTTGGCAATTGACAGATCTAGCAGTTGATTGAAATTGCAGAAAAAGTCAAAAGACCTATTTCAGTAAAACAGACATATATCACTCGTTTCTTAACGAAATTCAGATTTTCAAAATGATCTGGAAATATTAAAAGGATATCTCAAATGAGTTTAAATTGTTTGAGCTGATTCACAATAGTTAATGAGAAACTTTCACCAAAAGTTGACTAAGACAAACTAGTAGATTCTTAGGCAGCAGTTAAGGAATGAGTTCTAGTTCAAATTGGACTCTTCTACCTCTTCATGAGTTCGTGTATTTAGAGTTTTTAAAGTGAAGAAACATTGGAGAATATTGTGGAAATAATATTTGATGATTCATAAATATTTATTACATTTTTTGTACACATGTTCAACCATGAGCGCATGCAATGGTTGTAGAGTTTGAAGAGGATTCAAACTCTCTCAACTCTTGTTAGTTTAATATTTATTATCAGTCATGAGTAGAATAAGTCATATCCTTGTTGTCACAAGAGAAATGACATTTTTAATAAGTTGTTGAGTTTTTAATTACTTCAACTCTCAAACCTCAAGCATAAATCTGAGATTTTGTTGAGTTGTGAGTAAGTAGTGTTGAAAGTAGTGTTGATAGTAGTGTTGAGAATAGTGTAGAGAGTATCCAGTTAGTGTTGATCCTTGTTAATGGTGTCCAATTTCAATCAACAAGTCTGATACATGTCCTTGTAATATTTTATTTGCAATAAGAAGATTATTTGAGCATTGAAGCTTGTCTATTGAAGATGGATTCCTAATGATAGATTGAAGCAACTCAAGCAAGGGCCACTTGAGGAACTATGATTTCATCATAGTTTAGATTTTTATTCATTATTCTTTACTTTAAATAGTGAGTTGGTTATGACAGGTTTTGTTTTTCAGCATATTTGATTTTACTAGTTTTAGAATAGTCTTTCTGTAGCCACTGTTGTCGCAAATAACCAGTCATCATGTAGCCACTATTGTTGCAAATAACCAGTCATCCTGCAGCCACTGCTATTGCAAATAACCAGTCTTCCTGAAGCCACTATTGTCTAGTTAGTTTTATTTCCAACATTGTCATGTTTTCAATTCAGTTTATTATTCTAAGTTTATATTCTATACACAACTAATACAATAGATTAGAAGGCTTCATAGTGCATATACAGTGTTGTCTCATTTCAAGTTCACATCTTAGGTTAATAATTAAATGAATCTTATAGTTCATTAAGGGTTGCTAAGTGTGAATGAAATCCCTAAGTTTTGAATTAGTATTCCAGCCTCAATTGCAATTAAAAAGCTCAACAAAATGCCTTGAAATTACTAAAAGCTTCTGATTTATCCTTCAGGAATGTGACCCACACCATCCTTGAGAAATCATCAGTGAAGATCATAAAATATCTATCACCTTGAATACTTTTAGTCCTTATGGGTCCACAAAGATCTGTATGAACTAGATCTAACAAGTGTTCTGCCTAAAAAGACTTCCTCTTGAAAGTTGAGGTTGTCCTCTTTCCCAACTGACATTCCTTACACAAAGCACTAGCCAGTTTGTCCAAGTGAGGTAAACCTCTCACTGACTTGGAATTACTAACTTTGACAATATTATCAAAATTAATATGACAAAATCTTCCATGCCAAAGCCAACTATTATCTATCCTAGCAATTAAACAGTTGTTGACTTTAGGATTTAGGTGAAATAGGTTACCTTTAGTCTTCTTGCCATTTGCAATCAGTTCACCTTTACTCCCATAGATTTTGCACATTCCATCCTTAAACTCCAATGGATAACCTCTACCATTTAGTTGTGCAACACTCAAAAGATTATGCTTTAATCCTTCAACCCAATAGACATCATTTGCACTGCTCTTTCCATTAAGAAAAATAGTTCCCTTACCTTTTACTATGCAGGGTGAGTCATTACCAAATGTCATAACTCCTCCATCAAATTCTTTGAGGGAAAGAAACTTGCTCTGATCACCAGTCATGTGGTGTGAACAACCACTATCAATGATCCAATCATCAAAACTATCCATGAGAGACACTAATGACTTCTGATCAGATGTCTCCTCTTTGATGGAAACAAAGACAATGTCTTCATTAGCATTACCTTCAGGTTCCTCATCAATGATACCACCATCAACTACAATAAGACAATCCCTTTTGTCTTTACCTTTTTACTTCTTGAACCTCTCACACTTGTGCTCATTGTCACCATTAGGATAGTTAGCTGCAATGTGTCCAATCTTGTTACAAGAAAACTATTTCAAAGGTAATTTACCTCTGTACTTATCGGTACCTCTAAGAAACCACTTAGCCAACAATGCTTCAAGCTCAAATAGACTATCTTCATCATCCACTTCTCTATTGGATCTAGATTCATAACTGTGACTGACATCTCTACTTTTCCTCATAGATGGGTTAGAAACTAAAGCTCTAAATGTAGACTCAGATTTATGAGCACTACCATCATAACCATTTAATTCAAAAGCAATAAGCTTACCAATGATGGAATCCAGAGTTACCTTAGTTTTATCAATTGACTTTAGCTCCTAAATGGCTACAACTCGGATAGCGTAGACCAGTAGCAGGGTTCTCAACACCTTGCTAAACACTGTGGCATCTTCAAATTTACCACAAGCACTCTTGATCTCACCAACTATGTCTTTTATCTTCTGACCATACTATTGGATATTTTCACCTTCAGCCATCTGCATGTCATCAAATTTTTCTCTTGGACTCTCTTCTTTGGCAATTTTCACATGCTCATCACTGTAGTATATTTATTCAAGTTTCTTCCATACATCATAGGCAATCTCTATACCATGGACATCAACATATTCTTCATTAGACAAAGAACTGATAATAGCCTCCAGTGCTTGATTGTTTTCTTGTTGCTCTTTCTTTTGATGATCAGTCATAGTCCCACTAGGTGCAACATATTGATTAACAACATGTTCCTAGTATTGACTTCCAAGACTTGATATAAATTTTCATTCTATCACTACATATCCCATAGTTCTCTCTATTAAACTTCAAACCTTCCTTATTCATCATGATTTACAAGATCTTTACCTCAAGTTGTAAGGCTTAGACCTTAGAGGATATAAAATGCTTTGATACCAATTAATGGTATGATGAAAGAATAAGAATCTGGTCAACTATAGAGGGATTGGGGGGGTGTGAATCAGTAGATAGAAAACTTGATACACTTTCTAAAACTCAAAATTAACCTCTCAAGACAATCACTAAACTGGCTAGTTTCAACACTGAACTTAAAAAGAAATAATACTAACAAGATAAAATGATTGACTGTTATAACTGATTAATAGTAAAACAACTTGAAACTCACAAAAGCTTTTATCTTAACCATTCAAATACTAAACTGATAGTAGTTAAAACATATTTCAGTTTGTTGTTGGTTGTCATAACATATCAAATTGAATTTAGCAGTTAAGCAATTCAATCAATAAACATAACCACAAAAGAATTCACCACTTGACACAATATTTTTGACGTGGAAACCCAAATGGGAAAAACCATGGTGGGGATGAATACCCATAAGTATTCTGAACTCTTCTGAAGTTTGCCCTGTTAGGAGCCTATCCTGTTAAAGCTTTACAAAAAGTCATTTTAATAACAAATCCTGTTAGGGACCACCTGATTAAGGGATTGGCTATAATGCCCTATTAAAAGCAATACCCTGTTAGGAGTAACCTTAGTAGAGGATTTAGAATCCAAGCTAATGGATCACCTGGTTAGAGGACTTTAAAAAAGAATCTTGTTAGAGCTTACCTAGTTAGGGGATTTAACTACTGAAATTGTTAGAAAACAACAAGGATTTGCTAATCTATTTGAATAGCACTACACTTGCTTGTTCAGATCCTTTTGATGCTCCTATCTGCCATTACAGATGCTGCAGATACATTATCAGGTTTGGCAACCACTCTCTCACTCTCAAATACAAGTTTTCCAACACTCAAACAAAACAAATCATCAACCTTATAAACAAATCATCAGGTCGGTAACACATCACAAACCTAAACATCTCATAGAGATTAAAAACAAATCAGTTCAAGTATGACCATTGGATTACATACAAAATAACATAGAAATCAATGCACATCATTCAAGATATCCTTGACTGCTCCTTAATCACCGCTTCATAGAACTCTGTAACTCATCATATAGTTCACATTATATGCAATGAACATGGTCATTCCCAAGAAAAAAAACCATTATCTCTATGCACCATGAAATATTTAAAACATTCCTCATTCAACATGCATACGTGTCATAATCTTCGCCATTCACCATTTGATCATAATTTGCTTCAAATTCATCGGTTAGGGTTTGGACTTCTTCTACAGGTAGGGTTACCTTTTCAACTTTCCATATCATAAGTAATATCGGTTTCCAATACAAACTCTCCTACTGGTTGCATTCCCTTTTGCTAGCTCTTCTTACTAGTTTGCATGGCAACATTATTACAACATTATAATAACATCATAACAATATCATAATTGACATCAATCATAACTGGTTAATTGACATCAATGACAACATAACATATCATTAATGCAATCTTCATGCAAATTCCAACAATCTCCCCCTTTGGCATTGATGTTAATATAAATATCAATACCCTTGATTGTGATGATGTGTATAGGAATCCTGGTTTACATTTTACCACAATCATACAATACTCCTCATAGTCTTATAGTTCCTCTCCACCTTTGACAACAATGCCAAAGTGAAAGTTAAACATGCAATGTCAAACTTCACTGTTCAGCATCATCAACCTGCAATTTGATTGCTCCTCCTATGGAATAACTTCTACTCTACACCAATCCTGCTATAAAATTCTGCAAGTAGCTCTGGGACCAACATATTCCTACATCATGCTCAATTGACCTCATATAGGGGTACAATACCTAGCTAACCTCTAAGATACTTAAAAGTAGTCTTAGGCAAAGGTTTAGTAAAGATATCTGCAAGCTTCTCCTTGGTAGAAACATGCTCCAATATCACATCTTTACTTTGCACTTTTTCTCTCAAGAAATGATACTTCAATTCAATATGTTTGGTCTTAGCATGTATCACCGGGTTCTTTGAAATATTTATGGCATTGGTGTTGTCACATAAGATCTTTACCGGTTCTAAAAATATTCATCTTGAATCCCTCTAGAATGTGTTTCATCCAGATATCCTGGGTATAGTTCATATAAGCTGTAACATACTCAACTTCACCAGTATACTGAGTTATGCAACTCTACTTCTTGCTACTCCAAGATACAAGCCTTCCTCTAAGAAAGAAAGCTCCACCGGTTGTTCTTTTTCTATCATCAACATTACCTACCTAGTCTACATCTGTATACACTTTCAAATCAAAGTTATCTGCATATGGATACCATAAATCATAGTCAATAGTACCTTTCAAATATCTGAATATTCTCTTGGTTTCTATTAGGTGTGTTTCTTTCAGATTCTTCTAAAATCTTGCAACTAGATCAACTGCACAAGCTATATCTGGTCTGTTGTGAGCAACATAGTGCAACTTCCCTATCATTGACCTGTATTCCTTTTCACCAATAGATTTTGCTTCATCTTCCTTAGATAGTTTACAACCTGTAACCATTGGTGTCCCAACTAGTTTATAGTCACTCATACCAAAAGTCTTTAACACCTCTTTCACATACTTAGACTGTGTGATAAAAATACCACTCTTCATCTGCTAAATTTGCAAGCCTATGAAATTTTTTATCTCTCCCACTAGAGACATTTCAAACTCATTTTTCATTTCATTTGCAAAGTCATTGCGCATGTCATCATTGCCTCTAAATATGATATCATCTACAAACACTTCACTCACTAGTATCTTATCTCCTTCACATTTGAGATATATGTTGCTGTCTTCACTGGTTCTCTGAAAACCTATCTTCATCAGGTGTGAATGTAGCCTCTCGTACCATGCTCTCAATGCTTGCTTCAAACCATATAGTGTTGTGTGCAGTTTACATATCATATCTTTATCATCAGTGAGAGCATAACCATCTGGCTTTTCAATGTATACTTCTTCGAGTATCCCATTTAGAAATGTTGACTTCACATCCATCTGATATACTTTGAATCACTTATGTGCTGCAAAATCAAGTAAAGTCCTGACACCTTCAAGTCTAGCAACTGGTGCAAAAGTCTTACCATAGTCTTCTCCTTCTTTCTATGCATAACCTTTGAAATAAATCTATCTTTGTTTTGGACTACTACTCCATCTTCATTTAGTTTTTTTTCTGAATACCCATTTAGTACCTATCACATTTTTATTCACCAGTCTAGGTACTAGGGTCCACATGTTGTTCTTATCAATGTGATCAAGCTCCTCCTCCATAGCTTTGATCCAAAGATCATCTCCAAATGCTTCCTTAGCAGTTCTAGGCTCAATAGTGGAGATCATGCAAGAATTCTCTCTGATTCTTCTTTTGGTTAGCACTCCAACATCTTTATCCCCAATAATCTAGTTAGGATTATGATTGAGTCTTGTTAGGAACCGGGAAGGACAACTAAGGGGGGGTGAATCAGTTGTGAACCAGTTGTCAATAAATTATAATCCAAATGCAAATTATTCCAACTTAAACTTAGTGGAGGTAAAACAAACTTCAATGCCAGTAAAACAATTTAATAGTTATAGCAGTACTGGTATAACTTAACGCATGAAACGGAAAGAGAAACAACATCCACAACACATGACATGGAGATTTTGAAGTGGAAACCTTGTAACACAAAAAACCACGGTGGGAAACCTTACCCACAATTAGATGATACTACAACAGATGGTAAGTGTATACAAATGGGGTCTGCACATGCAGAAAGGCAAACCACCTAGAGCTCATTACTCAATCACAAAATAGGAGTCACACTGACTACAATTGGATAATAAAATCCAATAACAATGTACTGCCTCAGAATAACATCCACAATTTTGGATTCAGTATTGGTTTAAGCTCTGAACATGAGTGTCAAACACCCTCATAACCTTCCTTCAACCTTTAGATAATGTCTGCATGATTTGCACTAGGATCTTCTTATTTTCTCTCTTCAATATTCACACACACTCATCATGATCATGATCTTCAATAAGATCTTACAATCATATATACAAAACCTAAGACCTATACATGAGGTCGGCTCAATAAAGATATTATAATAAAATAAAAATTACAAATAAGCCTTGATGCGATACAATATATCGGCTCAATGCATTTACCACATTATCTAGTCAATAAATCATTTCCAAGACACGTCGTGCTGATCTAGAATATATATCATGTATCGGTCCATAACCTAGACCTATTTGTCAGTCAAGGTAGATCTGTCAACCTGATTAGACCAATAAGAACAACACCAAATCCAAACATCCAATCCATATCTTCAACATAACCAAATGATCTCCAGATGATAACAAGTCATCATCGCTACCGCTGAACAATATATCTTGTTGGTGAACATATACCAGTGACTGTGCATAAGCCACTAACCATGCCGGTGAACACAATATGTCGGTTCAACGATAAACCAATATAACCATAGTGCCAAATCAACAATGTAGACCTCCAAGAAGATAAGTGTTGATATCAATGACAAAACCAATGCAACACATGATGAAATCGTCCATAATACCAACAAGTCTAACATACCTCGGAATAACATGATCATTATCTTCAGGTTCTTCTTCATTATCATCATCTTTCTTCTGATTCTACCTATTCTGGTTGATCTGACATAACAACATTCTCTTTACCAGTTTCAGGTTTCACCAGTCCTGGCTCCAAAAATAGAATGCAAGGATCTTCTTCCTTTTTCTCCACACTAGTTTCCCTTGAGACTTTAGGATTCTCATCCAATCGAACATCAACACTTTCAATGATTCTCAGAGTTCGGTTGTTTTAAAATTTTTAGGCCTTACTCTTGGTTGAGTAACCAGGAAATATACCTTTATCACTCTTAGCCTCAAACTTGCTAACATAGTCACCTCTCTCAATAAAACATTTACTGCTAAATATCTTAAAATAATTGACATTAGGTGATCTACCATACCAGTATTCATAAGGAGTCTTATCCTTACCTCTTTTTAGCAGTATCCGGTTCATAATGTAAACAACTATACTGAAAGTTTCTCTCAAGAAATTTTTTGCTACACCTCCTTGAATCAACATTGTTCGAATAGCTTCAACAACTGACTGGTCATTCCTCTCTGCAATACCATTCTGTTGTGGTGTCCTCAGTACAAAAAGATGCCTTTTGATACCATTTTCTTCACAATACCTAGTGAATTCCTCAGAAGTAAATTCACCGCCTTGATCCATCCTCAGACACTTTATCTTCATGCCACTTTCCTTCTAAGCTAAGGCCCTAAATGCCTTGAACTTACCAAAAGCTTCTGATTTATTCTTCAGGAATGTGACTCACACCATCCTTGAGCAATCATCAGTGAAGATCATAAAATATCTATCACCTTGAATACTTTTAGTCCTTATGGGTCCACAAAGATCTGTATGAACTAGATCTAACAAGTGTTCTACTGAAAAAGACTTGCTCTTGAAAGTTGAGGTTGTCCTCTTTCCCAACTAACATTCCTTACATAGAGCATTAACTAGTTTGTCCAAGTGAGGTAAACCTCTCACTGACTTAGACTTACTAACTTTGACAATATTATCAAAATTAATATGACAAAATCTCCTATGCCAAAGCCAACTATTATCTATCTTAGGAATTAAATAGTTGTTGACTTTGGGTTTCAGGTGAAATAGGTTACCTTTAGTCTTCTTGCCATTTGCAATCAGTGCACCTTTACTTCCATAGATTTTGCACATTCCATCCTTAAACTCCAATGGATAACCTCTGCCATTTAGTTGTGCAACACTCAAAAGATTGTGCTTTAATCATTCAACCCAGTAAACATCATTTGCAATGCTCTTTCCATTAAGAAAAATAGTTCCCTTAACTTTTACCATGCAGGGTGAGTCATTACCGAATGTCATAACTCCTCCATCAAATTCCTTCAAGGAAAGAAATTTTCTCCGATCACCAGTCATGTGGTGTGAACAACCACTATCAATGATCCAATCATCAAAACTATCCATGAGAGACACTAATTCCTTTTGATCAGACGTCTCCTCTTTGATGGAAACAAAGACAATGTCTTCATTAGCATCACCTTCATATTCCTCATCAATGATACCACCATCAACTGCAATATGACAATCTCTTTTGCCTTTACCTTTTTACTTCTTGAACCTTTCACGCTTGTGCTCATTGTCACCATTAGGACAGTTAGTTGCAATGTAGCCAATCTTGTTACAAGCAAAGCATTTCAAAGGTAATTTACCTCTATACTTATTGGTACCTTTAAGAAACCTCTTAGCCAACAATGCTTCAAGATCAACTAGTCTGTCTTCATCATTAGCTTCTCTATTGGATCTAGATTCATAACTATGACCGACATCTCTACTTTTCCTCATAGATGGGTTAGAAACTGAAGCTCTAAACATAGACTTAGATTTTTGAGCACTACCATCATAACCATTTAATTCAAAAGCAGTAAACTTACCAATTATGGAATCCATAGTTACCTTAGTTTTATCAATTGACGTTAGCTCCTAAATGGCTGCAACTTGGATAGCATAGACCGGTAGCAGGGTTCTCAACACCTTTCTAATCATTGTGGCATATTTAACTTTACCATCAACACTCTTGATCTCACAAACTATCTCCTTTATCCTCTAACCATACTGTTGGATATTTTCCCCTTCAACCATTCACATGTCATCAAATTTTCCTCTTAGACTCTCTTCTTTGGCAATTTTCACATGCTCATCACCATTGTAGATTTCTTCAAGTTTCTTCCATACATCATAAGTAGTCTCTAGACCATGGAAATCAACATATTTTGTATCAGACAAAGAACCGATAATAGCCTCGAGTGCTTGATTGTTTTCTTGTTTCTTTTTCTTTTTATCATCAGTCATAGTCACACTAGGTGCAACATATTGAGTAACAACATGTTCCTAGTATTGACTTCTAAGACTCTTGATATAAATATTCATTCTATCACTCCATATCATATATTTCTCTCTATTAAACTTCGAACCTTCCTTATTCATCATGATGTACAAGATCTTTATCTAGAGCTGTAAGGCTTAGAACTTAGAGGACCTAAAATACTCTGATACCAATTGATGGTATGATGAAAGAATAAGGATCCGGTCAACTACTGAGAGGGTGGAGGGTGAATCAGTAGATAGAAAAATTGATACACTCTCTGAAACTGAAAATCAACCTCTCAAGACAATTACTAAACTAACTAGTTTCAACACTGAACTTAAAAAACAATAATAGTAACAAGATAAACCAGTTAACTGTTATAACTGATTAATAGTAAAACAACTTGAAACTCACAAAAAGTTTTATGTTACCATTAAAATACTTTATTGATAGTAGTTAAAACATATTCTGTCGATTGTCATAACATATAAAAGTGGATTTAGCAGTTAAGAAATTAAATCAATAAACATAACCACAAAAGCAATCACCACTTGACAAAATATTTTTGACGTGGAAACCCAAATGGGAAAAACCACGGTGGGGATGAATATCCACAAGTATTCTCAACTCTTTTGAAGTTCGCCCTATTAGGAGCCGAGCTTGTTAAAGCTTTACAAAAATTTCTGTTAAGAACAGATCCTGTTAGGGACCACCCGGTTAAGGGATTGACTATAATGCCCTATTAAAAGCAATACCCTGTTAGGAGTAACCTCAGTAGAGGATTTAAAATCCAAGCTAATGGATCACCTGGTTAGAGGATTTGAATAAAGCTTGTTAGAGCTTACCTGGTTAAGGGATTTAACTGTTGTAATTGTTATAAAACAATAGGGGTTTTTTGATCTGTTTGAATAGAACTACACTTGGTTGTTCAGATCCTTTTCATGCTCCTATCGGCCATTACACATACTGCAAATACATTATCAGGTTTGGCAACCACTCTCTCACTCTCAACTACAAGTTTACCAATGCTCAAATGAAACAACTCATTGACCTTATAAACCAATCATCCATAACAAATCACAAACCTAAACATCTCATAGAGATTACAAACAAATCAGTTCAAGTATGACCATTGGATTTGTAGACATCTAAAAATGGTCAACGCTTGCAGAGTCATACTTTAACATTTGCGCATTGCCTTATTTTAGGGTTTTTGCATTGCATTAACATTTCTTCTATGTCACGCACTTGGTTTTTATCATTTGCGAGCATCGAGTCCTTCTGCATTCTTCATTTATCTCGCTCTCGAATTTGGTCTTGTTGACAACAATCTTCAGTCATGATTTTGGTCAATCTTATCCTGTCGCATCAATGTGTGTGCTCATTTGTCATCATTTTTGACATCGTCAATCCTAATTAGGGTTTTGTCCTCTTATGAAATCTTGTCATTTTGTGATCGATTTGTCATTGTGTCGTTTTCAATCTTATCATCATGCGATCGATTTGTCATCGATCGTTGTCATTTTCAATCTTGTCATCTTGCGATCGATTTGTCATCGATTGTGGTCATTTCCAATCTTGTTGTTTTGCAATCTATTTTATCATCGATTGTTGTCATTTTTGCCATTTTGCGATCGATATGACATCGATCGTTGTCCTTCTCAATCATGTCAATTTGGATCAATTAGTCATTGTTCCTTGTCAATTGGCGCATTTGTCAATCAAATCACTTATCAGCATTGGTCTTTTATCAATTCAAAATCATGATTGAATCAACATCAAATCAATCTTACATCAAGACCTAATTGTCGTCCTTGCATTTCTAATTTATCTTCTAGGGTTTCATGATTTATTCATTTAACTGTTTGTCATTTTCTCTCCATTTTCTCTTTAGGATAAATGATTTATTTATTTATCCTCAGTCTTCTTGTCACAATTAAATATTTATTTAATTGTCTAATTAATTCCTCCTATTTTTGTAAATTAATTAATGAATGAGAAATTATTAATTAATTTACTTAATTTTCATCAATTTCCTAAATTCCAAGTCATCATTTCTAACCTAATTTTCTTATTTCTCCTAAATTCCTAAATGTCTATTTCTATTTCAAAATCTTGTCATAAATTCTTGCATAGCAATTTGTCATAAATTGTCATAAATCGTCATAAATCCTTGCATAGCAATTTGTCATACACTTGTCATAATTTTGCTATTCCTGATTTGAATTTCCATTTGAATCTCTTTCATGCTAATCTGATCTTTTCTCCAATTTGTCTATAGATAGGATGAATTTCTTCAATCAAGGCCCCTGATCCCTGGTCGAATCAATCACGCTTCTAGTACCCTTATGCTATCACGATATCCTGTCAATCTTGCTTTCATCTCATGTGTATGCACTTGTAGGTGAGATCCACAAAACAAGCAATTTGAAGGAGAAAGAAGGACAATGGAGATTTTTGGAGGAGACATTCACATTTGCGTTGGTTTGCATTTGCATTTGAATGTTTTATTTCCCTTTCTCTATTGAATGTTTTTAGGATTATCACTGCAATTTAGTTTTCGTGATTGAACTAGACTAATATTGATTTGCTTTGATGATTTCCGAATTCCTAGCTACAGGATTACATAGAAAATAACATAGAAATCAATGCACATCATTCAAGATGTCCTTGACCATGCCTTGATCACAGCTTCATCGAACTTTGTAACTCAGCACATGGTTTGCATTATATGCAATGAACTTTCTCATTCCCAAGATAAAAACCATTATCTCTACGTGCCATGAAACATTTAAAACATTCCTCATTCAACATGCATACGTGTCATAATATCTGTCATTCACCATTTGATCATAATCTGCTTCAACTTCATTGGTTAGGGTTTGGACTTCTTCTACAACTAGGGTTACTGGTTCAACTCTCTATATCATAAGTAATACTAGTTTCCAATACAAACTCTCCTACTGGTTGCATTTCCTCTTACTAGCTCTTCCTACCAGTTTGCAGGACAACATTATTACAACATTATAACAATATCATAACAATATCATAACTTGACATCAATCATAACTGGTTAATTGACATCAATGACAACATAACATATCATTAATGCAATATTCATGCAAATTCCAACACTATAGATGGGTGAAATGAAGGCACAAAGGTGAAAATAGGACCATATTAGGGTTTTGAAGAAAAAGAGGAATTGAATTGCAATTTTGAAAATGGTCAAATCTAATGGATAGGGACACCTTTGAAAATGTTTAAAAATTTGAATGTAAATGAAATTGATTTAAAATTCACACAAAGTCCAATTAAGTTTTAAAATTAGGGTTTGATGACCTAGCCACTTAATTATGAAATTTGAATTTTGGGGAAAAGGGGGAAAATTGAAAATTTGAATTGTAGGATTGAAAAAAAATCTGAGAAAAATTAAATGGAAATCCAATTTTTTCACAAGTTCAAAATGATTTTTGAAAATTAGGGTTTTAACAAATAACCTCTTAATTTTGTAAATTTTAATTGCAAATTGAACAAGACAAAGAGGAAATTGAATTTGATAAACAAAGAAATTTTCAGATCTATGATAACCACAAGCAATTTTTACAAAATCACAAGTTCAATTTTAAATTTAAAAACTAGAGTTTTGAATGATTTAACCACTAAGTTTGCAGAAAGTTGAAACTTGTAAATGAAAAATATGCAATGTTGTTCAAAGGGAAGAATGCAAGATGTCAGGTTCAACAAAATGTAATGGTGGGAAAATGGTGAATGATGAATCAAGAGGAAAACTACTCTTTCCCTCAAAGAGAGATGAAAGTTTCACTATCGATTATCCTTCAATCACTTTCTACCATTATATTGGGAAGATAGGGGATGCGATTCATTAGATTCAATCTCCACACAAAGATGATAGATTGAATTATAAATGAATTAAGAATGTTATGATAATCCCTTCTTCCTTTGTTTGATTTGGAAAGGAATTGATTAAATTATGTAGTGAAAAAGTGATAAAGAATCAATTATAACTTGAGATCGGAATGTGGGATGAATCTGTGCACCTAGATTTGATAGTAAAATGTTGAGATAAATTCACCCTGCAAATTTGATGAAAAGTTGTTTGGACCATGGTGCGAATGTACACGGTCCTTCGAAAAAATCCATGAAACGAAAAGGGTTTTTCTGCCTCTACAAATGAAGCACGAATCCGAAAGTATAGTTGCACACCCACAACTTACACACATAAAAGAGAGAAAAATGTGTTGGGATTGGGGGTTTGCCTTTAGGTCGAACCCCAATTTTGGAATTAACCAAGTAATGAAAGAAAGTACTTGCAAGGAGATGTAAATAGAAGATTGAATTGTGAATCATCTCAAGGGAGGTTGTAGTAGCAATGTTGATAGAAATGCTTGTATGGAATTGTATTTTGGAATCGATCTCCTCTTCAATGGTTGAATTCTTGACTTGAATGCAACACCTAGCCTTGATGGGAGACTTGAGAATGCTCAATGCTGGAAAAGAATGCTTGAATGCTTGATCGCTTGTGAATTTCCCACTCATCCCCACTTATTGAACTTATGCAAATGAGAGAATGAATGCTCCATAAATACATGTTGGTGGATTTGAATTTCATCATGGGCTGACATCAGGGAGCTTTCCTGCCCGAGGCACAACCCACAAGACCTTCCCTAGGAAGGGTCTTGCCCTAAAATAGGGTAGGGACAGGGGCACCATGCCCCTGTCCTGGGAGACAAGGGTGCCATGCCCCTATCCAAGGGGGGATAGTGGCACCACGCCCCCATCCTACCGCTTTCTCTAGGGCAAAATGTAGTCAGGGTGATGCAGAGGCCAAGAAAGAAGTTGTTTTCGCAAGAGGAGAACTCTCCAGTCTCCAATCAGGCTAGAGGATTTGGGTTTGCATGCGTGAGGACCCTAATGCAGTCGTAAATTTATAGGGTTGCAATTTTAAACCACTATAGGTGCAGAAACCTAAAATCTTCTAGAGAAATAAACCACCTTTTGAACCATGCTACTAGTTGTTGGCATTACTGATATTGACAAAATTGGTTAATCCAGTGAACTGGTATATTAGATGAGATTTGTCATTGATGACTAATACTAACTGGTGGAGTGGTGTATCTTAGTAGCAAAGGTGATGGCTTGAAAAAAACATGGAAGAAACATCAAAGACATATAATCAAGGTTCAATTGGTTTAAGGGAAGACAAAATAAACCAACTGGTCTGTCATTCAAGAAGATTAGTGTTAAGGTTAGATCTTCAAGTTGGCTATTTTGATGATGATGTAGTCACAAAAGGTGACTTAGGAAAGAAGGTTTGAGGTCCTATGCAAACCAGCACCTCATTGGAAAAAAGGAAAAGAGGTTTGATGAAAGTACTGCAAATTGGTAGCAAAGGATGAACCGGTAGTGAAGAGCACAATGGTATACAAGTAGGCCAGTGAAGCAGAAGGAAGATAGGTGGTCACCTTAAATCTAGGAGTAGCAATCGGTTACAAAGTTGCAATGGCAAAAGGTGAGTTGGTTAGTTTGTGATAATAACAAACTAAAGGTTAGTGAAGTCAACCTGAGTCATCATGTAGTTAAGCTATGATTTTTTACATATTTTCTAGTTCGCATTTAAAAGACTGAACTTGACCCAAAAGTTGCCATTTTTGGGTGATGCGGTGGTAGATTTGGATGAACAGTTGGCATAATTGTTACAGGACGTGCAAAGAAAGAGCGAGAAGATTTGAATTTGAAATCTACCAAGATTTGTGATTGCATTGATTGAGGGAACATTTGAAGGTGATGACAGAGGGAGTATAAAGTGTTTTGAGTTCATGCAAAATATTTTTGATACATTTTTTATCAAAAAATTTTGCAAAGTGCAAATCCTGTGAGAGGCAATCCAACGTGCAGAGTGAAGAGTGAGGAAGTGCTAAGTGATTTAGTAGAGAAGAGTGAAGAGTGAGGAAGTGCTAAGTGATTTAGCAGAGCAGGGTGTGTGTGAAGTAGACCAATAGAATGCAGACCCAAGGGTATGAGCAGAGAACCGGTGTAGTGTAGAGCAGACACAACCAGTGTAGACAGAGTATGAGATTCATTGTGATCTGATCAAGCTATCAGTAGCTATTCTAGAAGATCAACTTCCTATTGCTCTCTAACCATTGCAACTCAAAATCCCTTAACTAGGTAGACTCTAATAGGTCTTGTTGTTTAAATCCCTTAATCGAGTATCATCTTGATTGAGGATTTAAGTCCTTTAATCAGGCTACCTTTAACAGGGTAAAGGCTTTAAAAGGCCTAGATTCAAATCCCTTACCTTGGACATTCTCACTAAGCTAACCAATTGAGACACAATCCCTTAATGAGTCTCGAGCTATTGTGTTGGACTCATTTCATTTGCAAACGTGAGACTTTATCTATTATTCACTTAGGAAATTTCCAAGGAGAAAGAAACCCTCTTAGTGAGTGCCAAATTAGCCTTCACATCACCTCTCTATCACCTTCCTTAAAAGCTCGCCAAGGCACAAAAATAACTTTCACTGAGCTACTGAATACATCAACCCTTACGCTCTGTGGCATGATCTCGGACTTGACAAAGGCCTTGAAACAGTCCATTGAGCACCTGAGCTGCACAACTAGAAACTTCGTGGTCAATAACATCACTCGAAGCTCAGTGAAATGTCTTTAATTATTTCACTGAGTCCCGAGTTACTCTGTTGAATATGGCTTGATTTCCACGTCAGATTGGAATTAGAGACTCGACAAGGTGTGCAAATTGTTTCAACATGCATCGAGAACCATTGAAGATAAGGTCAACTTGGAAACAACTTAAGGCACGTGCATGTGAATCATGTTGATAGTATATTATGAGAAGGAAAAATGTTAGGATCATGACTTGAAAACATTAGGGGCACAACACACCTAAGGTTATTGTGGGTCATAAATACCGGCTAGGATGAAAATGCCAAGGAGTGGGGTTGGTTGCAAATGATAGGAAACCTTTGAGAAAAGAATATTAAACCAAAAGTAACCAAAAAAAGGCAGTCACTAGGCAAAAATAAGACCTGCCAAAAGAAGAATTCAATCATTTAAAATAAAGGAAATTTAAAAAATAAATACCTAAGGCATGTTACAAGGTCTTTTACAGGGACATACTTATGGGCCTCATTAAAATTTTCCATGGGGACCAAAATTTTATTCAAAATTTGAGAGTGCTAACAATGAATCTAGCAGGTGCTAACAATGCCTCTAGTTAGTGATGAATGCCCTTTGTGGGCATTGCAAGAATTTAGATCTCTAGTGGAATAGACCAAGTGTCTTATCCATGGAGCTACATAGTCATTTAACACATTGCTTTCAAGAATCACACCCAAATAAATTTGGTGGCCCTAGGCCACCAAAAATGTAGAATTGAAATTTACCTCTATCAAAAGTCTGATTCTCATCTAAATATACGATCACTAATATGAAAATGCTACTGCAAACAAGATGACCACACACATAATCATTTGCAGATTCTAAGATGGTCTTGTATTTGACACTGTCAATGTCTCCCTTGTCATACTTCTTTTTAAAATCATGCACAAAGCAATATGCATTGTCATCTATTTTATCATCAAATGGTACATATGTATGCCACATTTATTGGGTAATGCATCCATATACAATATGTAGCAACTATCATACATAATCAAATAATCATTCAACTGACATGATGTTGAAGTCTTTGATTTCGAATTATGCATGTCATAGTGACAAATATCAACTCCTGATAAGCTTCAAGAGTTCCTTCTTCATCAAGAAAACCATTCTCACAAACATATGAACCATGTTCAACAACATCATCATAATCAACATTATAAGTAGACTCACTATCATCAAGTGATATCAAATCAGATTTAACATCTTGTTCATCACAATCACTCATTGTACAAGTTGATGTAGTGCATAAACCTTCAAAAAGTTCAATTACTTCTTCATATAGTGCATTAACAAATTCATTGAATCCACCTTCAAATGCATTACGGCAAAGCACCATCAGATCTATACCTAATTCTTCATTTAACAATGGATTAGTGACTTCACTAAAATAATTTTCAACACTAGTCTCATTGTCATCCCTCACTAAGAAAAGTAAGAATCAGTATCATCATTTGCAAAATCAAAGTAATCACCATCATCACTGGCTTCATGAGTTAAATAATCTTGGATATATTCCATATAGGAAAGGTCCTTATTAACTTTATCGAAACTAATGTGAATATTCTTGCCATGTTGAAATTCAACCTTCTTAACCGTGCATACCCAATTAGGAATACTTTGATGATAGGAAAACTGAGGTGCACTTTGATCTATTGTATAAAATGGTACTTGTAATGGGACAACAATAATAAAACCATTTGGAATATTAATTTTAGGTGAATGTACTTCATGTGGTTGGCTGCACACAACATTCTTGGGAGATATATGAGGTGTCAACAAAGTTTGAGGCACATTTATTTCATTGAAATGTATTGTCTCATTTCTTGGCATAGAACTTATGCAAGGATAAGTGTAACCAACATTGTGGGATGACACACAAACTAGGACAACAAGATGATTACTATTTGGAGCACCACCATCAACCTCTAAACTATGTTGATCAAATGCATAGGATTCCTCATGACACTTGACAACTTTAGGTTTAAAACTCCTAATCATCTCGAACCTTGCAATCTTTTCAATATTCATAGAAATTTCTAATGCTTGATGCCAGTTTGTTGGATCATCCATTCTCAATGTGTAGCTAATAATAGGATCAAATGCATCTAAATAGATACACAAAGATTGAGCATCATTCAGTCTAGGACCTTCAGGAAAGTCTTCATAAATATTGGATTAAAAGATGAGACTAATTTATCCTCCTCAATATGGATGTCAAAGAATTTAGTGAGCATAGTAGACACACTAATCCACTCACCAAACTGCTCATTAAATGCTGATTGAAATTATGACCAAGAATTAATTGACTATGGGAATAAACTTGAAAACTATTCTTGTGCCTCATCTCATAATAATATCATAATAACATCCTCATATTCCAAATAATCTCATAATAACATCTTCATAGTCCACCTCATAGTCCTCCATTAGGTCATTAAATCATTACAAATACTTTTCAGTTGATTCACTTTTCTCACCACTAAATTTGGGTAGTCCTTTTCTAATCTCAAATAGAATAGGATTTGGGTAGCCATAGATGCCACCAAAGTTTATAGCTCTATACTTCTTAGTACTGAAATTACTTTGATTATATGGTTGAGGCTTATTACATGGTGTGATCACATTAGGACCCATACAAGGGTACTCATACTGCTAATACATCCTGATAATTGTACTCTTACAAATTTTTCTTTATAATAAGAGATCTTAGAATTACATTATACATGATAGCAACAACTAAGATCTCATTCTAGGAAACATACATAATTCCCTTTAGAATACACATAATGCAAATAACAATTGAGAAGTATGTAGAAACTAACACTAATATTTCCCTAATTTGATGCTCACATCACATGAAGGGAACTCTTGACATCATACATTCAACCAAAATAATATCAAACATAGAATCACTTCTTTAACAATCAGGAGAATACTTGGAAGATTTGCAACAACTACTAGACTCTCCTTCTTTGACTTGAAAGCATAGTGGATCTGGAACTTTGTTCACATCTCCATCAATTTCTTCATTTAGAGTTGCCACCTCTCTTAAAGAGGAATGCAATTTTGTAAGATTTGCAAGGATTGTTTTCAACAACACAGTCACAAAATAATTTCTTCACAATTGCTACAAAAAATCACTTCTAGGTTGAGAACATCATAACTAGAGACTCTTGGGATGGATTCGACAACATTTTCTTCATCTTCTCCCCAATAGAGTCATCATTTATATTGGCATAAACTCTGATGAACTATCTTGACTTAATTTTGATTCAACAAGTTATCACTAGAGATTCTTAAGTCAGAATCTAACAATATTTCTAATTCTTCTCTAGCAAAGTTACCATTTTTGTTGAGGATTTTTCTTCCTACCCTCAGTCTTAAGAGAAATTATAAAACCCTAGACTATGGGATTAAACATCTAGGCCACATAGTTGGCTCTATCCACAAATTAAGGACAAGAAAACACGACATAACAAGGTTAAAACAAGCCCTTTTCACTTCGAGCTCCACTAGACTTCTAGGAGGGTATTCCTAACTCTATACTTGTATACTTGATAACTCTACGGCAAACAACAATGTATAGGTTCACAAAAGGTGGATAGTTCTCAGGTATATAGGGATTCTTCACATAAACTCATATTGAATCTTAATTCAATTGGATTTAAATTTAACCAAGAATAATAAACTATGCATCTCCCGAAACATATAAGGGAATGATGGTAATACACTCATAGACCTATCCTTTAGGACCTTTAAAGACCAAGGAGATGCAAAAATTAAAATAAATTAAACAAGAAAGAAAATAACAGGAAAGGAAGTGTGATTTTTATTTGTAAACTCATTTTTGAACCAGATCTGGGAGTTTCATAGATCAGTATCTAATCCATTGGGTGAGGAGTTGAATCTAAGATCCTAAATGCTAATTTCAGACAACAAATATATCCAAATTAGTGGGCATTTGTGACATCAATACTTGACATTAAATTTAACCCCTTTTTGTTGCTACAGGATCATTCTTACAAATCCAAATTATTCTTTTGACTCATTGTAACCTATATACTGAATTTTAATTTCTTCATTGAAGATAAATCATACACATAGTCACACATCTACAAGGAAATTGTAGAGAAAAATTAAAACACCCTTGATATTTTAATGCATATGAAATCAAATAAATACACTTGGAGATAATTCTGTAACTATTTCATTGTTTTCTCATAAACTAATTTACATTGTTGAAAGAAAAACACATTTGCTCACTATGAGAAGTCCTCAATCAACAAAATATACATTGCTATTCTACTCCTTTCTAGAAGACTCCGAGTTTAGAACCCCTCACCTATGACCATGATATTCCTTTTATAAGTCAAGGAATACAATAAGCCACCGACTGTTTACATGTTGTAATTTCTCATTTTCTATTGATCCACTTTCAAGAGAAGATTCCCTTAGTCAAAAAACATTCTGCCCCTATTTTGCCCTTGAGAAATAACCATTAGGCCGCTATGGAAAGATACATGAAATTTTGGTGCAGAAACCCAAAAGATTATAGATAAATAGACCATCTTTTGAGCCATGCCACTATCACACATTTGTAGCATTTAGTGTGGAGAGATGCTAGGATGCAAGATTGTCACTGTGTCTTCTGGTAGGGGAGAAGTAAGTCGAGAGTTCTAAATGAGGAGGCATGTCTGGCTTGAAATTCACGTTGTTTGTGTTCTCATTACTCTCTCCACAGTCCAACCTTTATGGGGGGAAGATGATAGCTTGCAGAGAGATTGAAATTATTTGCAACTACAATCAAAGCTCATAGTTGCACTCAAACCTTTTAATATCCCTCTAGCTACCTTCAGTAATTTTAATACGCCTCTAGCTACAAGGGAAATAGTTTGTTTGCTTCATGTTGAGACTTCTAAGAATCTTATGTGACATGATTCCCCCAAAATCATCAAACTATCTTTCCTTACACCAAAATCTGACTTCACTCTTTATGCACTTCATCTCGCAACCTTGGCAGGCTAAAGAAAAACACCCTTCAGAATAAATGATATTTTTATGAGGATACACTCATTTCTCAAGACGGTGATGCAGCTAATGCATAATATAACCACCCTATTGATAAATAATGACCTGAAGTGATTGATTTTCCATCTCATTTAATTGCTTTCCTTTTAGAACTGCAAAGCTACTGCAATTGAATATGAAGTCTACATATTATTATAATCTTGATTTATCCACACATCACATTTATCTATGTGAACTGTACCCTTCTACTGTTTCCGGATGTAGAATGCCATTGAAAACATGTTTTCATTCTCAAATTGTGGCTGTAACTTTGACATTTGCACGTGACTCAATGATTCTGAAATCTCTCACATCTACATCCTTAGGATTTTTAAAGATTTATTGGGATACTCTTGGATTTTTTGGTGGCAGGACTAATGATCTTAGCTCATCATCGATCATCGAGACCTTTCTTTAGGTGATAATTTCACATTAATTGCTGATTTTTCATTGCCTTGCACATTCTCATCAAGCTAACCAATTGAGACTCAATCCCTTAACGAGTCCCAAGCTCACATGGAATTTTATCTATTATTCACTTGGGAACTTTCCCAGGAGAAAGAAACCCTCTCAGCAAGTGTCAAGTTAGCCTTTGCATCACCTCTCCATTGAATTTCTCGGATGCTCGCGAAGACATGAGAATAAATTTCACTGAGCTCCTGGATACATCAACCCTTACACTCCATGGCGTGATCTTGGGAATCAACAAAGGCCTTGAAACATTCTGCTGAGCACTCGAGCTACACAACTCGAAACTTCACAACTGATAACATCACTTGGAGCTCGATGAAATGTATCTACTTATTTCATCGAGTCTCAAGTTACTCTTTTGGATACGACCTGTCTGCCACATTAGATAGGACTCAGAGGCTCAAAAAGGTGTGCAAATCATTTCAACACGTGCCGAGAACCATTGAAGCTAATATCAACTTGGAAACAACTTAAGGCACATGCGTGTGAATCATGTCGCTAGGAAATAATGAGGAGGGAAAACATTAGGATCATGACTTGAAAACATTAGGGGCACAACACACCTAAGGTTACAATGGGTTATAAATACCATCTAGGATGAAAATGCCAATGAATGGGTCTGATTGAGAATTATAGGAAACCCTCAATATTAGAATCTTAAACCAAAGGTAACTGAAAAAGGCAGTCACTATGCGAAAAGAAGACCAGTCAAAAGAAGCATTCAGTCATTTAAAGCTAGGGAAATTTCAAAAATCAATACCTAAGACATGTTGCAAGGTCTTTTGTAGGGACATAATTTAAAATTTTCTATGGAGACCAAAATTTTCTTCAAAATTTCAGAGTGCTAACAAACATGATAAAGGAAAAGCTCCCAATATTTTTCCTAATTTCAATGCCAATTATGCCAATGTCTCTTACGAGTATACAATTAACCACATTTCTGAGATATGGACCATCATTTTTCTACCATAACTATCAAAGAAAAACCCCTGAATGTAATGTAACAAGCCATCATGGTAGTCACCCTATAAGGTACCAGATCCAAACCTACTTCATCATCTAATCAATATGACCTTATTGACCAACTTAGAAAAACACCAGATCACATATCCATTCTTGAGCTTTTACACATATCCCCTTCACATAAGGCTATCCTAGATTAAAAAATTGCAAGAAATTTTTGTACCTATTGACCTAAATGTGAATTAGTTTCAAGCCATGGTGGGACACTTATCTTCACCTCATCACCTTATCTTTACCAAAAAAGATGATTCATCCCCCCAACAACCTCACAACACACCCCTCCATATTGAATCTTTTGTCAATAAACATCAAATAAAGAGAGTCTTAATAGATGGAGGAGCAAGTCTAAACATTTTCACTTTGAAAGTAATTCTAAAATTGGGATTCTTTGAAGGGACTATAGATTCAAATAAAAATATAACAATAAAATCTTATGATGATGAAGAACACTACTCTAAAGGAACAATCACCTTACCAAAAATAGTTGGGCCAGTGGTAAAAGATTTGGTTTGCCAAGTTTTAGACCTTGATATCACTTATAGAATTCTTTTGGGTCGTCCTTGGATACATGATACGTATGTAGTTCCTTCCATGTACCATCAATGCATCAAGTTCCTACACATGGAATATAAATTACCATTATTGCTGATCCAAATCCATATCTCTATTGAAATAATATTTTTCCTAAGCCTAAAGTTACCATACCTATCAATAGAGAAGCTGGTTCATCTTCAACATTTATTGATCCTACATCACTAAAAGCTTCTACTTCCAAGCAACCTAAGATCAAGGCTAAGGTCTCACACAAATGAATGGGATAATATAGTTTGCAATAATCTATGTATCTTAAACAACTTATGGACTCCCATAAGACTTATGATAGACCATAGCCCTCACAAACTATGGCAATAGTTACTATTAAATGGGATCCCACCACCTTTACCAGATGGGGTGAAATGGAAGACGATTTTTTATTCAAAATGTTATTTAAGGACCTAGATGAACAATCAGATCAATATAATATCAAATTATCTGTTGAAAACTATGGTAAAGGTTTTAAGTTCTTACAAAAAATGGGATATGATGGTAAAGGTCCTCTTAGCTTGTAGAAACAAGAGATCGTGGAAACTCTTTAATGTGAATTAGTACCTATGAAACAAATGACCAAAAGAATAGGATATGGACCTTTGAGGTTAGGTGTTCCTAAGGCTAAAGTTCAAGTAGCATTACAAATAGGTCCATCTAGTTTTACAGAGTATAATGAGAAATCAAATGGAGACTATCCAACAACATAATCCAATGTATGGGAATGGGGCTTAGATAAGTCATCAAGTGACTATGATCTTGAAGAAACTTTTAGGGAGCTTGGTGAGCCTACTTTTGAAAACAAGTTTAGAGTTGGATAGACAATATTCATGCCAAGAACAAATTAGAACCCTCTAGGTCTCAAGGCTCAAGGTCTAAACCATGAAAGGCAATAACCCTCATTGTTGAGTGTCCTTTTAACAGTGTTAGTCAAACTACCTCCACAATCGAAACTAATGAGAGAGTATTAGTAATGAACCTGGTGACATCATTGATATATATGAAGACTCACACATTTTTAGCCTTACTACTTTTGAATTTTATCATATTGATGGTCTTCCACTTATTCACCCTTAACTTATAGATTGGGACCAACAAGGGCCTCCACAACTTGATATATTTCAAAATGATGAGACTTTTATCGATTACCTTGGTAATAGAGATGATCTTCCTATTGGGGAACATAGAGAAGGACTTACCATTTCACTCAACAATATGGTAAAATTTGGAGAGGGTGCCAAGCCTTTTAGTCACAAAAGCACAAAAATAAATAAAAGGTCTTGTAGTGAAAACCACTATAAGGAAGCAACATGTGGAAAACGCTCTCCTATCGTCAATTCTAAGGGGATTAGCAAGCAAGGAAGTATTTCAATTTCAGTTTGCAATACATTAAAATAAACACAGACAAAATATTAAGATGAACTAGACAGAATAGCTCCAGAGAAAAACACCAGATATACGTTGGAAAACCCTTACGAGTAAAAAAACTGCCACCAAAGAGAGATCACTTTATTTAGTAAACAACATGATTACAATAAAGTTATCAAATCCTCTTTTCCAGACTTTGATCTCAGAACTCTTTTCTCACGATATTCTGTTCTCACCACTCTATTCTCACTCAACTTTGTTCTCACCACTCTGTTCTCACCATCTCCATCGGTTATATCTCTAGCAACATATATATCAGCCATCGATTACAATGTATCAGTTAAGAATAACCGTTATGGTGTCCAACTATTTGTCATTGCCTTTTGGTTTCCTCTGGCTACTCTGATTATATCTTTTAGGTCGACCGTTCAACTATCAGTTTGCACCAATCGGTTAGACATCTAACTTCCTACGTCGATCTGTATTCATGAGAAAAAAATTATCCCACATGCACCCAAGAATCACACTGGTTCATATTCAATACACCGGCAGGAACTTCTAATGTGATCATGAGCTCATCTTTTGGACTTCGGTTCGAAGTGAGCATCTGCGGTCGGTCTCTACTCCATTGACTCATCAGGATAGCCTTCAACAGGTAGACCTGATCTCCTGATGATACCACAATGACTCTATTAGGCCATCGACATAACCCAACAATGTCATCCCGATCTTTGATGATACTTTGATTGCCGAAGGTGACTCCATCGGTCATTGGCAAAGCTTCCATCTTGTCAACCTAATCTTTGATATCAACTTGATTGCTGAAGGTGACCTCATCGGGTCATCAGCAAGACAATCAAACTGGCTAACCTTCGATAACATCGAAGTTGACCAAAGTGGATCTATTAGGTAATCGGTATAGCATTCAACAACCTCCTCCAATAGCCGATGACATCCCAATCACCGAAGGTGACTTCATCGGGTCATCGATGTAATGATAACCAAGCTGACCCAATAGTTGATGTCAACCTAAGGCAACTTTACTGGGTATCAGTGTAACACCGAATAGGTCCACCTGATAGCTAATGCTACCCTAATGACCGAAGATGACTTCGTCAGGTCATCAGGATGACTTCAAACCTGCTTCTCTAAGCTCCGATGAAGAAGGATACATCGGGTAGACCTAACCCAATACTTATCCACAACATGTTCATCTGTCAGAGTTACACCGATAGGAAAAGTCTAGAACCTGATACCTTCCCACAAGCTATTCCATCTAGTTAAGTTACACTGATCAACTTGAACACTAGTCAGGAGAATTCGAGGCATATTTCCAACAATCTCCCAATTGTCAAGGAATTTATTGGACCTATCTACCATGTCAAATACTTACAGATTTCACTGGCAACCATGGACTCTAAAGCCCATCAATGTTGATATACCACTTGATCATAAATCATCAGGAAATAGAATTTACTATGTGCATCATTGAGATACCTGTAGAGTAGTCACATCTCATTCATGGACATACCTACCTTCTACCATGTGACTGCCACTGGACACACATAGAAGCTATCCACTGAGAAAACCATATAATCTATCTCACAAAAAAACATAACTCTGTCTCCCAAGAATACAAAACTCTTGATCCAAAAAGATTAACCAAATGTACCAACATTTGGCACAAACATAGCTGGAAAAGCACCTACAACAAGTGCTAGCACATCCAACTACACATACCCTTAAGATATACCAAAACAAATTTGAGAACATTAACATGTACAACCTATTACTCACAGTATCAAGCTTCACGTGCAATACACACCAAGAAGCTCCCACTGCACATGTAATGTCAAAGTTGAAAATAACCATTTACAATATCACATAGAAGTGAATAAATCTTTGTACCAAGAGCTTTCCCACTACTGACAGGAAACAAAGAACCTACAAGCAAGTCTTCACAACACCCTATATTATGCTACACCCACCTCTTAAATGTCAATTGTGTTATAATAGATGAATGCATCTCAGTTGGACCTATTAATCATTCCAACACATACATCTCTAGCCACAAGAGAAAGATAGCACCATCTATGTTTCCATGTATCCATGAGCACCTCTAACTAATCAACACATGCCAACCTCCAAATACATAACCACATTATCATGAAGTATCAAACAATATGATCAATGTACTCAAAATACAGAAACAAAAACTAGATCATTGTCAAACTTCCAACTGCAGAATCAGGAATATAAACATGACAAACATGATCTAAAACATCTCTTCCAAAGAGATTACATGCTCTATATGAACATAACCATATTACATCAAAACTCTAAATGAATCCCAAGAGTGTAACCAGACATAATATAACACATCCTAACTAAGTAAAACATGTCAAAATATGACATAAACAACATCTCTACCAAGCACCCCTTTATGGGTCCTCAAGATGTCAACATCTTCAGTCACACGAAGACCATTCACCATCAAATGATGAATATAGATCACTGCCAAACATGGTACCAAGTCTTACATGGCATCGTGACAAACATCTTCTTCATGAAGATTGAACCAGACATCAATAGATGTTTGACTTACCAAAGCATCTCAGAAGGCATCTCCATCCTCATTCTATGAGGACCCAGAATATGAAGAAATCTTGTTTTCTTTCTTCTTCTTCACTTTGCAATCCTTCTGAATGTGACCAACCTACCCATAGTTCAAGCACTTCGCTTTGGAATTCTTTCCAGGAGAAAAAATTTCCTCTAACTTGGATTTAAACTTCTTGTCCTCTGTCTTGCCACAAACAACAAGGGCCTCCTTGAACATCTCAAAAGATTTCCTTCGTGTTTCTTCTGATAGCAATGAAGAAACCACTTCTTCCATCTAGAAAGTGGTTATTGTACTTCCAATGGCCATTACCAGATGATCCCATGTGTTAGGTAGAGAACATAACAGAAGCATACATCGATCCTCATCATTAATCTTGACTCCCATGAAAGTTAGTTGAGAGACCATCATGTTGAAAACATTTAGATGATCTGCAATAGATGTACCCTCATCCATATTCAAGGAATACAACTTCTTCCTTAGGAACAACTTATTTACCAGATATTTCCCTTGATAAATATCTCCAAGTTTCTTCCACATAACATGTGCAATCTTTTCCTCATGAACATTTAACAAAACAGAGTCTGATCAATCCTCTAGCTTTTCTATTTGCAAGATCCCAGTCTTCTTGCTTCATGCTTGAAGGTTTTTGTCTAGACATAGCAACCCACAGATCTCGATCAACTAGCAAATCTTCCATCTTAAGTTTCCACAACTCAAAGTTTGAACCATTGAACTTCTTAATGTCCACTCGTCCAGAAGTGTGTGCCATCTCAATCTGCAAACCAGATACTCTGCCAAACTCCCACTGAAAACATAATTGACACAAAATAACCCTACCCGATAAGGATAACACAACTAAATGGCTCTGATACCACTTGTAAGGAAAGAAACATGTGAAAAATGCTCTCTTATCATCAATTCTAAGGGGATTAGAAAGCAAGGAATTATTTCAATTTCAATTTGTAGTACATTAAAATAAACACAGACAAAAGATTAAGATGAACCAGAGAAAATAGCACCAAAGAAAGACACTAGATATACATGGGAAAACCCTTACGGGTAAAAAAACCACCACCAAAGAGAGATCACTTTATTCAGTAAACAACATGATTACAATAAAGTTATCAGATCCTCTTTTCTGGACTCTGTTCTCACGACATTCTGTTCTCACCGCTTTGTTCTCACTTAGCATTGTTCTCACCACTATGTTCTCACTCAACTCTGTTCTCACCATCTCCATCGGTTACATATCTGGCAACATATATATCAGCCATCGATTACAATGTATCAGTTAAGCATAATCGTTATGGTGTCCAACCATCTATCATTGCGTTTCGGTTTCCTCTGGCTACTCTGATTACATCTTCCAGGTCGACTGTTCAACTATCAGTTTGCACCAATTAGCTAGACATCTAACTTCCTGCGTCAGTCTGTATTCGTGAGAAAAAAATTATCCCACATGCACCAAGGAATCACACCGGTTCATATTCAAATACACCAGAAAGAACTTCTAATGTGACCACGAGCTTATATTTTGGACTTTAGTTCGAAGTGAGCATCCGTAGTTAGTCCCTACTCCATCGGCTCATTGGGATAGCCTTCAATAGGTAGACCCAATCTCCTGATGATACCACAACGACTCTATCAGGCCATCAACATAACCCAACAATGTCATCCCGATCTCTGATGATACTCTGATTTCCAAAGGCGACTCCATTGGTCATCGGCATAGCTTCCATCTTGTCAACCCGATCTCTGATACCAACCTGATCATCGAAGGCGACCTCATCGAGTCATTAGCAAGACAATCAAACTGGCTACACCAATCTCCAATAACATCGAAGTCAACCAAAGCAGATCCATTGGGTAATTGACATAGCATTCACCAAGCTCCTCCGATAGCTGATGACATCTGATCACCAAATGCGACTTCATCGAGTCATCAATTTAACGCTAACCAAGATCACCTAATAGCCGATGTCAACCTAAGGCAACTCCATTGGGTATTGTTGTAACTCTGAACAAGTCCACCCGATAGACAATGCTACCCCGATGACCAAAGAAGACTTTGTTGGGTCATCTAGATGACTTCAAACTTGCTTCTCCAAGCTCCGATGAAGAAGGATACATCGGGTAGAACTAACCTGATACTTTCCACAACATGTTCATTAGTCTGAGTTACACCGATAGGAAAAGTCCACAACCCGATACCTTCCCACAAGCTGTTCCATTGGGGTAAGTTACACTGACCAACCCGAACACTAGTCAGGAGAATTTGAGGCATATTTCCAACAACCACTCTCCAGTGCTTTTAGACCATGGAGAAGTAAAAAGAAAGGGCATATTCGATGGTGAAAAGCTTTTTAAGGTGCCCAAGGATGGAAGGATTGACACTCTCCCCTAAGAAAATATCATGAGCAATCGCTTAATGACCAACCTTGGGACTAAAGTAGATACTCATAATTTCTATCTTGCAATGTCATTGACAAAACAAGAGCAACCCAATATTGTCAGATTTTTCAAGGAACATTAGATTAACTAGCTATCAAATGCACCAATAATAGATGACCACCCATTGATTTTAGAATTTCCAAATGAATTCATCCTAATAGCATCATCTTTGACATTATGGCAACTTTATTTTGATGAATCATTCACACAACATGGAGTAGGTGCAAATATTCTTTTTGTCACACCACAAGGAGATTGCATTCCAAAATAATATAGACTATCATTTCCTTGTATAAATAATATAACATAATATAAGGTACTCATTATAGATGTTCGAATTGCAATTTAATAGAAGATCCATGAACTTCATGTTTTTGGTGATTCCTAGTTAATAATTCGACAAATAAACAATGATTATCAAACAAAAGATGAAAAGATGATGCCTTATAAGTAGATGGTTGATGATTTTAATAAATACTTCACAAAAATATCCCTTGAGTAGATTCCTAGAGACAACAACAAAGTTGATGATTCTATGGCTACTATTGCACTTCTTTGATTGACATGCCACAAAATATAGCTCGTTGTGAGTTCTTGGTGTATAATCTCTTGGTACCCACATTTGAAATCTCTTTGTTCAAGTTTATATCTGTTATTGGTCCCAATTTTCCCTAGTATGGTTAAATCTTCAATTACCTTCACAACAATACTATTCCATCAAACCTTTCCAACAATCAATGTCGTACCTTCATCCACAAAATATCTCGTAATCATTGTCGATACCCTTTATCGTAGAGGCTTTGACGGCACTCTCCTTAGATGTCTGGAGTGTGAGGAAGTCCAAACTGTGTTACATGAGGTACAAGAAGGTATATATGGGGCTCACTCTAGTGGTTCAACCTTAGCTAAGAAACCAATGAGGATTGGTTACTATTGGCCCATTATGGAGAAAGATGCCTATCATTTTGTTAACAAATGTAAGCAATGTTAGATTCAGGGAGACTTGATACATGTGTCAACACAAGAACTACAACCGATCGAAACACCTTTTCCCTTTTGCTAATGGGGACTCGATCTTGTGGGTAAGATTCACCCTCCATCCTCAAATGACCATATGTTCATGATAACTGTCATTGCTTGTACTTAATGAAGTGGATTGAAGTTGTTCCCCTCACACAAGTTACCAACAAAGAGATCACTATGTTTATCCTTAATTACATCATATTTTGATATGGTGTTCCTCTTTCCATCATCATGGATAACAAGTATCCTTTCAAAAATCAAGATGTTCATGAACTCTGTGAGAAATTCCATATCCAAAAATATTTCTCCTCTCCCTACCATACCCAAGGCAATGGTCAAGTTGAGGCATCTAATAAAATTATCCTGAAAATCCTTCATAAGATAGTCAATGACACTGGCCGTGATTGGCACATACAAGTTAATCTTACCTTATGGGCCTGCTATACAAGTTTCCATACTCCCATTAATAC
The DNA here is from genome assembly GCF_030272615.1 of Cryptomeria japonica. Taxonomy (NCBI): domain Eukaryota; kingdom Viridiplantae; phylum Streptophyta; class Pinopsida; order Cupressales; family Cupressaceae; genus Cryptomeria; species Cryptomeria japonica. The sequence goes on along the minus strand of NC_081415.1, from coordinate 80,488,282 downwards.
CACACCATATTCACTTGTTTACAACACTGAAGCTATCTTTCCCATTAAGGTCGAGTTACCATCTTTGTGTGCTCTTATCAGTGATGAAGATTATTGAGTCTCTCGACTTTAAGAACTTGAATTATTGGATAAGCATCAACAAAATGCTTTTGATCATGTCAAAGCATACTAGTAATGCATGTGCTATAGTTACAATCATAAGGTTAAATGCCACATATTTGAGGTAGGTGAGTTGGTTCTCAAAGAATATCCCAATAATTAGTAAGATCAAGAAAAAAAGGGGCAAATTTGAACTTAAATGGCTAGGCCCCTACATTGTTAGATTAGTCTATGGGCTTAGAGCATATCAACTATCTACTCTCCAAGGTGAACCACTTGATGATCCTATCAACAACATGCACCTTTGTAGGTTCTACACTTAGTCCTTCAATGAATTCCTAAAAATACAAAAAAATCAACAAAAATCGTCACCTTGATGGAAACCTAGAAAATAAGCTCTTGTGTGACACAAAAAAAAGAATTAAAGAGAAACAAATTCATCCAATTGTGAAAATTACTTCGGTGGTGCCTTGGGCAAGTACCATGGTGAAAACTGGGCAATCAATGCCACGTGTAGGGACTTTTCTCCTCCCTCATTTAGGATTTTGTATCATTCTTTCACTTGTACACACTCACATCCTATCATTTCATAATAAAATTTCCATCCCCATCATGACTTGCTATTTTTCCACTAAGGTCTTTACCTTTCATAATAAATTATTTTGTCACTTTTTCTTCACCCATTATAATTAGGTTCTATTTTCAACTGGGGGCATATCCTTGAACTAGTGGTAGAATTGGATCCTTGGCACCACACATTTTAAGGAACTTAACTTTTATGTACCTTCCTTCTTACACTCAGAATGGAAAATAAAGTTTCCAACCTTCTTTGCAATAAAGCATTTGTTTCATGGAGTGAGACACTTTCAAATAGACTTGAGCAACATTGTGCTTCAACCAAATCAATCTTTCAAGGAGATCAAGACTCTAGCATGAATGTTGATTCTATTTGCCTAAATATTATTTATCCTCTATCAAGATACTATCAAAATTATAACTAGATCAAACTATAAAAATAAATTGTGGCAAGAAACATTTATGGCATAAGGATTGTATTGACTATTGATTTTAGGTCTTTATTTTGTCTTTGATTTGATCTTTGTGACATGCTTACTATGCTTCTCAATAATGTCTATGGACTAGAGTGGCCAGGATGGGGCATGATCACTTGATTGCTATTTGTGGAGTGTTCCCTAGTAACATTATGGCTTGTCTGAGGATATGGTGGCCTAGGACCATTAAGGACCTAATAAGTCTAGTGTGAACATGGACATTCCTTTTCTGTGAGTGTCTTATTTCCATGCAAATTGTATGCCAACTATCTAGTTCTAAGCCATATCTAGATGGTCACAATCATTTACTATAATAAGCTTAATGATGATAATAGCACAAGAGGTCATCACCTTCATGTCTTCTACATTTTTCCATTTCTTCTTGAACAAACTAATCCTCCTTTTCCCTCAATCATCTCCCCTTCAGCCTTGATCCCATGTAGTCATGCATTACTTGACTAAGTATGTTGACAAACGAAAAATATTAAGGGCATTTCACACATTACTTGCTTCATCACATGTCAATCCTGCATATATAAACATCTCATATTGCATCACTTCCTCTACAAACAAGTGTCAACACATAATCATCCACCATAAGACCATTATGCTTCATACATGCATCATGATAATATATACACACATCATATAGAAAGATCATGCATCATAAAGAGCATATAAAAATCATCAGATGAAATCATATCATAAATGAATTCTCATCATAAGAATCCTAACTCATTACTCATAGCTACATCACATAGTACATCATGCATAATTCATCACATATTCACATAAATATCATAGAATCATATAGCATCATAACATCACATTCAACCATAAACACATGCATGTAGTTGCCACCAAAGTAGATCTCATCTCATAGATATAAAAATATTGTATCAAATTACAATGATGTCATACCCTAAGTGTCTATATCATCATACAAAAACTAATACATAGAGGACTAGAAGGAGCTATGATGAACTCCAACCCTCAGAACCAAATAGTATCAAAGGTTTGTGAGTCTTGAAAGGTCCTACCATTCCTATACTTGATTGTGGAACCCCTCCCATAGACCTTGTTGCTAGCATTGTGAGTGGTGAACCCATGACCCTTCCTCTCACTGTCCTCTATCTCCAAGGCATACCTTGTGAACTCTATCTGAAGTTCCCTTCTTTTGGTCCTACAGGTACTAATGTCTCATATAACTACTTCCAATAGGCTATCTCACATCCATCTTTGAGGATGAACTCCATCCTTTCCCCAACATCCCCCTATTGTGTGGCCCCGACTCACTCAATGGCCTCCTCTATCCTACTATATCATTGAATAGTTATATCCCTCTCTCCCATAATAGTCTGCACTTGATGTTTCAAGGTTGCTATTTGTGTCATTCATGTTTTTACCCATGCCTATAAGGTGACTATCTATACATCTTAGACCTTTATCTATGCTCGTAATGTTGCCACCTCATCTCCACCCATTTGTCCATGTGGCTATCCTAGTACTGTAGGATATGATAATACTTGTCAATCAAGTCATGCCTATACCTATGCACCCTATCTTGTCCCCCTCTACCCCTCAGTAGTCTAGGTGGCCATCCTCCTTGTCCTCCATCTCCCTCATCATCCCCCTCTCCTCCATCCCCCTATGTCAACCTCCTCATCCTCTTCAACGTCTCCTCCTCCTAGGTTGAGGTGCCTCTCCCTTGTGTCATCATCAATTCATGGATGTAGCTCACATGGTCTCTTCAATCATAGAAAGGGATGTGCCATAAACCAAGCCTCCAAATTTGGTTTCATCCTCGCATCTGTCACATCCTATCACAAGTCCCATACTATGGGTGTCAAAGCCCTAAACTCTACGACTACCACCTCATAGGACAATATAGGAACCCATCATGGCATCTCTTGATGTGTATGCATTGACTTAACTAAACCAATGGGCTATCCCTTAATCCAACCAAACTATCTAGTTACCCTATCAGGAAGGTGCCACTCAATGATGTAGAGAGTCTTCCCAATCAAAGATTGGGTCTAATAGTAGTAAGGAAGCTCTGTTTCATCTTCCTTCTAGTCCTCATAGTCCAAATCTGGCCTCCATATCATTGAGTCAATATCATTAGTCACTCTCCACCAATACTTTATCTTCCTTAACTAAGGGTGGGAAGTGATCATACTATACTTATGTAAATACAACTCTCCTACATCATGGAACCTATAACATACTGGCCTAAGTATTGCAATGTACTCATATGCCCAAATGTGTAATAATGTGAATCTTGTTGATAACCCTCATCCATCTAGATATACAAACTGATGAAGATCATGGCATAGGTGAGCTAATAGACATAGATCCCATGCAAACCATGCCCCCTCTCTCAGCATCATATTCATTTCTTGACCCCAACCACTTGATAGACCATGTACCATCCTATCAAGAAATATGAATCTATTAAGGATCAGATCTAATACCATTGGTAGTACCTCACCGAACTCTTCCATATCCTCTCAACTAACATATCCCCCTCAGATCTCTAGGTCATCATCAAACACCCAACACGGAGCATCTACATCTCCCCTCTATCATACAACACCAACTCTCCATAGATCAGAATACAGAGAATTCAATAGACATCCTCCAAAGTTATAGACATATCTCTCATCAACAAGTGAAATGAACTAGTCTCACTATACCATTGCTTAGCTAACGAAAAAAGCAATCATAGGTTTTCCCTATTCTTGGCCATGAATGTCATGTACCATAATCCTAGTGTAACATGTTCATCCTTTGATAGTTGTGGTGTCAACCTTTGAGTTTGTGGAAATATCTCATGTGAATCCAGTGTCACTAAATTGGCTTGCAAACACAAGAGTAATCACATCAACATCAAATTTACCTACTTCCTAAATCCTAACAAGCTTTAATATCAACTTTATCCTAGATCTAGCAGTTTTATCAGCTCTATCATCTTCATCAACTGCAATTCAACCTATTAACCAAGGACAACCATCCGATTCTACCAATTCAATGATCATCTTAGCCACCATATCTTTTTTTCACATTTACAACTTGATTATCCCTTAACAATTTACTTTTTTTCCATACACACATTTGTATTTAACATACATGCATTAATAAACCATAAACACAGTTTTAAATTGCATAAGCAGAACATAAACCATACATGCATTGACAGTAACCACACATGTGAGAACAAACCCTATACACATTGACATATCATAAATGTAGTTTTATACTACGTAGATGTGCTAAGACTTGACATAGACACATCATTTCATTGCATATGCATCCTAAAATATGATAGACACAATTTTACCTAAATCCTATCCTACTATGTTTTTGGAAACCTATAACTTATACCCTATTTTTGATGCCATACTAAATGACAAAGACAAAGTGAGGGTGTACCTACCAATTCTTCGTACTCCTATAACTACTCATGCTTCCATATGCACTCATAATGATGGAATTGCTCCACTACGCCATCCATTTTTTCTATTGTTCTTCTCTCCTTATTTGCTCTCCTTTGCCTCTTGACCAATGAATGTGATGGATACAAATGAGGAGAATCTTGCTCAAGCTCCTATTTACAAGCACTATAACCCTAATTGGTCATGGTAACCCTCTGTGGTCTCCATGATCTTCTATGACCTATTATTGGTACATTCTTCACCAAATTAACCCTACTTTTATCATTTCCTACCTAGCCTATCCTTTTTTATTGTCGAAAGATTGACTATGACTTTTTCAAAATTTTCACCCAATCTCTTGAAGGGGTATGACACCTCCATATCGAGGCAAATTTGTTACTATTTAATCTATCTTCTTTGAAACAACATGATAAATTTCATTGTCTCAAAGAGGGGCAAAATGTAGACACCTAAAATTATTGTAGCCCAAGTAAATAAATATTTATTATTTATTTAATTGTTCTCCTGTATTATTCTATTAATTAAATGAATATTTAATTTATAATTAATTTACTAATCCTTTTCTATCCTAATTTAAATAAATATTTTTATCTATTTAAATTCTCCTTTTTCCTAAATTAAATAAATATTTTATTTATTTAATTTATGTGGCCTTTTCTCTATTAATTAAATAAGTTCTTTAATTTATTTAGCTTTTCCCTCTTTCCATTATCCAAATGATAAGTGACATCCATTTCTTAATCCATCTTAACCATTTCTTTTATTATAATATTTCTTTCTAACTACTCTCTTTAATCTTAGTTGGTAATCTTTATCTCACCTCTTAATCTCTACCCTTCATTCTCATGAGCACATCTATAAAAGCAACCTTTCCCTTTCATCATTGGGAGAGATCATAGCAATAGTATCTACACTCTTCCAAAATCATATCCTACATCATCACAATCAAGTTTTCATCATCACAATCACATCCATTCTTCATCGAGCTCTTGTGCAAGCTTAAAAATCTAAGAGCAAATCATCAAAACGAGATCAATGGAGATAGGAGAACAATGAAGATCAAACCCATTAAATGTGTGTCAAAGGTATCATTTTATTTCTTTTATGATTTTGAATTTTTGATGGTTCTTCATTGATTCTTTGTTGAATTTTATTGTAGATCTAGGGTTTTGTGGTTGGAAATATAGGCTTTACAACAGGGTTACAATTCAACATAAACAATAATTTTTCCCATAATTAAATACAAAGCTATAAGAATATTTGATATCTATTCATAAACATTTTATCATTTCTTCCTAGGAAAGAAATTATTCCATTGCCTCAAAATAATATATTAGAATAAATGTATTCTCAAAATGCATTCTATTGTTATATCTTTCAATAAAGTGGTTGAAACAATAACTTCTTGATAAGTTAGGTTAATACTTGAGCATTTGTAATCAGGTATTATGAATTCTACAAAAAATATAAATCATGTTCTTACTAAGCAAGATACAATTGAATAATCTACAAAATTGTGAATCGTGGTTAGCTATCTTGATTAAATATCTCAAACTACAAAATTAAATAAATATTATTAGAGATTTATCACATTATTAATCTTATATCATATATATAATCCACCTCTTTTCTAGTTTTCTAACCACAAAACCAAATGAACCTTTCTAGTATTTGTACATATAAAGCATATATCCTTCCATAGCATTTGAATCAACAAGGTTCTTAATCTTAATTCAACATTGATTATATTTCAAACTACAAGAACTATTTACTTTAGTTCAGACCAAACTCACTATAGCATAGGTTATGTATCATACAAATGGGATGTTTCAAATATATAACTATTATTATTTTTTTTTGTTGGTAATAAGATTATTATATTAATAGATCTAGGATTGAAACTAGCCCGAACCAGTGGTGGCTACAATTAGGGAGCCACCTCCCCAGGAACACCTCCACCCTCTAGTATAGGGGCAATCCACCCTCTAGTACAGGGGCAATACAGACACTCTCAACCAAACCCTTCTTACCTTTCTTCCATTTCACCTCTATCCATCCATCCGCTTGAGCATTCTCCAATAACTTTAGATTTTGGACCCCAACACAATCCACTTTCGGAATAGCATGGTGCCTATCCCTAAAACCTACAACACAATCTCCTTGAGAACTAGACCAACCCTCCATCTTTTGTTTAGAAATGACTTCACCCTCCATCTCTTGATTGGACACACAAATAGCCTATGTAGAGCTACCACCCAAATGAGAACCTCCATTTTTTGCACAACCCAAACCCCTGACTGCCCTTTGCATATTTTTAGTTGGGTCCAAACCCTTTTCACTAGAAAGATCCCCCACAATTTGGGGTAGGAGATGGATCTCCTACCACCTTTATCCACCATATAAAATTATGGAGTGACCTTTTTCCACCAAGATGTTGTATGCTTCACTCTAAGCCTAGTGCAAGAATCAACATTATGCCCAGATGTAATAGAAATTTTAGAAAGGAGGCCCATGGAAACATCCACCACAACCAACAAACAAGCAAAAGTAGTATGCAACAAATTTAAAGAGTCATCCTCAACCATTAAAAACATACCTAAGGAATTCCCAACAGCTTCAAAAAAAGAGTCAAACCAATACTACATTGGAAGGTTTGGAAGGCTGATCCAAAGAGGAGTCCGATCGAAGGACTCTGATTCAAGGTTGAAAGCCAGATGCCATAGTTTTAGCATCAATATGTGTTTTTCCTTCCAACTCCAATGACCACCACCAAGGGCTTTGTTTCTGTCTGCCACACTTTGGAAAACAACAATGAAAAAACCACGAGCATGTGGGCAAATTTGCACATAATCCTCCACCAAGGGTTCCCAATTAACTAAGATCCATTTGTGCAAATCACCAAGACTCGACCATCTCCCTGTAAAGTGCCCAATAAGACCTAACTCTGAAAAAACCACTTCATTATGGTCAAACTCCTCTAACAAAATTACAAAAGTAGATTTGGTCGTGGGAACCAAATTCGCAACATCAATGGCTGGGTTACCCATGCCATGATACACACCTCCTGATGGTAGATGGTAATCCCTTTGAACCAATGCACTCATATCACTTCCACCACCCACCTAGAATTCAAACGAGAGCGGGAGTGAAAACCTAAACCTTGGCAGACTCCATCATCCCGAGCATCAAATCGGTCTTGGTTTCGAGCCGCCACAAATCCTCCTGTTGTCTACACACCTATTCGGGATAAAAAATTACCATCCTTCACCACAGATGCCCAACTTTGGGCCTCTTGACCAGGGGAAGAAGAAACCCTAGCCCACGAGATGACTCAAAACAACATCATGACCCACTAGAAGAATAGTTATCTTCCAAGTATAATCAAATTTTATAAAGGGTTTATGGTAACCGGTGAGAATCGAACCAGAGTTGATGCCTAACACTGAGATCATTAGCCTAACACTATGCCTCATGACTTGCCTTGACACCAACTCAGCTACTCATGCACCCTTTATAATTATTCTTTAAGTATTATAAAATTTTTGATTAATATTTTAATGATGAACACGCTATCATCTTTAATCAAGAGGAAATAACCTCACTATCATACAATCTTATAAATGTTATTGGTATGTATCTTCATAAATAAATGATTTCCTATTCTTATAAGTTTATAGTTTGATGGTTAATTACAATGATCACCTTTTAGAGTTTCTTTAGATAATTTTAAAGAACATTAATTAATAAATCAACAATTCTCAAAGTAAATAGTTGGATAAATACTAAACTAGCACTTATAGTGAATGGTTGGAAAGGTTATACAACCCTAATAAATTTGAGATACTAAATTGAGTTAGAGGATGTTTGAATCTAATAGAATTAGGATGGATATATGATCCAAAGATTTTGGTAGATAAAAATTTATGAAATATCTAATGTTGGATATTGTTGCTACTAGGATATGTTGTTGTAATTGATGTCAACATATTCCCGTATTTTGGTGCTCCAGTGATTGCAAAGAGTTGATCTTGTTAGTTTATCTATTTGATATGATGAGTAATCTAGAGATACTTGATTTAGTGTTGGTTTCATGGTGCTGTGTGGTGATCTTATCGAGTTATGGACTTTGGTATTGCAGTTAGTGTTCAATGTTGCAGGTTGTAGTGTTTGATTCGTTGTACGTCGATATGATCATATCTTTGGTTGCAGATTTGGGAGAGTGTTTTAGATGTTCATGTGTGCTCACACTTCAGATGGTTCATGATTTGGTGCTTTGCAAGTTATCTTTATTCGTTATAGTTGTTGCTGTTGAGTGTTCTTGAGTGTCAGTGTGTTGATCAATGAAGATTTGAATAAGTGGTGTTGGTGCAACTATTGCAGATGATTCTAATGTGGTTGTTGGTGTTTTTTGATTGTGTCCTATTTGTTTTGGTGGTTCTCATTGATCTTTGTGTGCAGTATTGAAGATATTTTGGGCTTGGTGGTGTTCTTCATGTTATGTGACATTTTCGGTGGTGTAGCATGTTGTGGATGATCTTGGCATGTTGTTTGATGGTGTTGCATGTTCAAGGATTTGATTTAGGTCTAAGATATGTCCTTGGTGACATTGTATTAGTCTGGTAGTTGATTATTGTATTGTGTGATGATATTTCTTAATTAGGTCTTATGTGTTGATCCGACCTTGTTGTCAAAGTTGATGATTTATATATATAGGTGTGATATTCATGTAATTCAGATATTGGTGGAGTGTTTGCATTATCAGTGACTTTTGTATGTGTGAATAAGTGAGTTGATCTTTTGGTGAAGTGTTGAGTAGAGATTGAAGTGTTGTAAAGTAGACAAGTGTGCTTAACTAGAACTGGTATCAGGCATTAGGAGATGCTATTATTTCAGTTCATGTAATTCTAGACTGTTGTCTGATCTTCGTAAGGCAGTGAGCCTTCCTTGGGTTGTATCCCTTTTGTTGTTTTGAGTAGTGAGATCTAGGAAGTGTGCCTGAATGCATGTGCATTCCCCATTGTAATATTTTCACATAGTAATGTAGAGTATCATCTTATTGAGGGTAGGTTCCCACTGTGGTTTTTCCCTTAATCGGGTTTTCCAAGTTAAAATCTTGGTGTTATGTGTTTTGTTGTTATTGTGTTTATCTTTGTTGTTACTGTAGTTGATCAGATTTGAATTTATGCTTAAGATGTTTAATCCAGTGAAAACCGATTCACTCCCCCCTCTCAGTTTTCCTTCATTATTGTTGCCAACATCTAATTCAAGAGACTTTAACCATGATAAATGTAAAAAACTAGCCTGTTATGAATCATTTTAGAGTTTGAAATATGTATATATTGTTGATATTATGTTGTGATTGATGTCAGGAAGATTTATAGTATTGATATCTAGGAACATGGAACATGTCAGAGAATAAGAAATGCCAAGGAAGCATGAGGAAGTAGTAGAACTAATTTTGTTGGACAGATACTCTAAATGACACCATGGAAATCTCTCTTGTGGGATGTTAATATCAATGCTATCATTATGTACCGAGATCTAATGTTCTTGAATATCTAGTGAATCTACAAAAGCCTAGAAGTGTTTGGATTGAGTTACTATGGTTCATTGCTCAAAGATTATATGTGTATAAAGTTGAAGGTACCATTTTTTTATGTATCCAATTATACATTTTGGAGTGTAAGAATGGAAGAAAATTTGATGGCTTCAGAGTTTAATGTTTGGCAAGCAATTGAAGATGGTTATGAGATTCTAGAAAATCTTCTAAAAGGTCAAGCTATAAAGAATGATTTCGAGAAAAATGTGAGGGCAAGGAATACCATTCTATGTGATTTATCTAACTTTGAGTTTGTTAAAATAATACATTGCAAGACCACAAAAGAAATTTGGGGTAAGTTGCATAATATCTATGAAGGCGATGGCAAGGTCAAGTAATAAGAACTTTAGACCTATCAAGGACAAATTGAAAGTTTAAAGATGAAGGAAGAAACAATGTTACTATATATCTACTCTGAGTTCATGAGATTGTCAACATCATTAGAGGAGTTGGTGAAAAAATGAAAGAAGAAATAATTTGAAAAGGTACTCAAATCCCTCCCCTCAAGGTTTGAATCAAAATTTTTGTAGTTGAACAAGCTAAATATTTGAACACTTTGACCATGGATAAACTACATGGATTATCGACAACATATGAAATAAGGGTTATGAATGACAAATCTTCAAGAAAAGAGATAGGTTTCAAGGCATCTAATAAGATTTAATAGTTTGATCCTAGTGATGACATAGATCCTAAAGATGGTAACTCTATAAGGAAGCTAAAGAAAGGTTCTAGTAGATACAAAAGTAAGCTACCCTTCAAATGTTTTAATTGTGGTAAATTAGGTAATTTTTATTCTAAATGTCCTAATAGGGTAAGTAGCGATGAAGATATAAAGTAAAACTCCTATCAAAATATCTCTAATAAGTCAAAGCATAATAAAAAGAATTTTTAGAAGCTCAAGATAAGTTTATACTCTAAATAAGATAGCTACTCATCCAATGAGTATGATCAATGCACCTTCAAGAGTGATTGTGAAATAGAAGATTCTCTATTCATGGATATAGAGATTCTAAATTGTGTAGCAGAAAAGGTGAATTCAAGAGATGAACAAGAGGAATTTGAAGTTGATTTAAAATGAGAGATCATATTTTCCTTAGATAATCTAATGATATCTAGAAAAGAATACAAGAAGCAACCAAAAAAGCTCAAATAATTTGAGAAGCTAATCATAGATCAAAAAAATTAGATAAAGGAGGCCAAGAGGATAGAAGATGTCATGACAACAAAGTTATAGGAAAAATAAAAGGATTGTCAAAATCTTGAAAAAGAAGTGGTATCCTTGAGATATGATTTAGAGAAAGTAAATACTCAATTGAGCAAGAAATTGAAGTTTGGAAAGAGCACCGATATTTGTGATGAGATCCTATGCAAGAATAGGTCACTGCATATCAAGATAAATATTAAAATTGATGAAAATTATAACACTAAGGATCCGTATGAGAACTCCTCTAAAAGTTCAAAGTTTGATAAGTCTAAAGTGACCAAAGTCAATAAAAATGAAGATGATGCTTTCATTTCACAAATAAGAGAAGAATTGAAAAAACAAAATTCATGAGGAAAAGCATATCATACCATGTTAAACTATTCTTTGTTTGGTTATTATTTTTATTTCAATCAACTTGGTCATAAGGTAGTAGATTGTAAGAGGTTCCTTGCAAGAAGAAATAAATTTGTAAGTAAAAATGCATTCACACCTTTATTTGATTACAATGTTATTTGGTATGTGCAAAATTTTTGGACATATTGCAAGGCATTGTAGAAGTAGCTTTGTAAATTCTCTTAAGCTAAATATGAAGGAAAAAATCTTAATAAATTGGAATAATAAATCTGAGTAGGTGTGGAAAGAAAATAAAAGAATAGAGATCAGAAAGATTGATGATTGCATGTTGGGAAAATGGTGTCTCAACCTTGCATTTACATGAGGTTACTATTTATAGTAAGTTTTCATTTGAGCATGAAATGGTGTGAAATTCTCCCCAAAGCTTATGGCTGGCTAGATAAGCATACCAACAAAGTTTTGTCACAAGATCATAGATAGTTTTGAAGATATTAAAGTTTCCATTTTCGAGGAGTACAATGAAAGGTTTAAATTTAATTTTGGGGATTTTAGACCCTAAAAAATGCCCTAAAAAGTGGGCATAAATGACATAGCAGCTTATGAGGTGATAGAGCACTTCGTGAGCTTTTTGGTGCTTCAAACAATTCGTCAATCAGGCACATGACTCACATGTTATGGCCTCCAAAAGTTTAGACTCATAAAATAGGAAACATAAAATATATCAAACACATAAATGAGTTGTAAAAGGGAGGGACACGTGTTGATGTATGTTTTGACATGTCATAGGGTATCTAGATTGGAGATAATGTCAACTATACTTTATTTGGTGGTTTTAGCCCATGGTTTTATAATACCGTTTGATAGTTTCTTATATTGTATCTCCTATATATGAGGTGCGTGAGATAGAGGTTGGATGTAAGAGTATTATGGCTATTGAGTTACCTTTGAATCTTTTACTAGTGGTACTCCTGCAAAGAGATTTCTCTACAAGTATATTGTAATTTGTTATTGATTGCTAGATAATACATTGAGCTACTTTTGGAAAGGGTTTTTTTTCTCTCGAAAGGGTTTTCCCCACGTAAATCACTGTGTTATGGTATGAATGTTATTATATCTGTATACACCTAAGAATGGCCCAAAGATAATTAATTAAATAAGCAATTATTTAAATAATCCCCCTTCCCAATTTAATTGAATTCACTAGCAATTTGATTAAATTTCCCATTCACTTGCTTATTAATAAATCTAAGGATTTATTTAATAAGTTTATTTCAATAGTCCCCTTTGATTAATTAATCTAAATTAATTAATCCTCCCCCCATTTAATTCATTCTTCTAATCCCCTAATTAATTAAAACAAATCAATTTGTGCATTGATGAAAGTTAATTAGCCTTTTCCTATTATTTGAATTTTTAAATTCAAATTCCCCACATGCCTCCTAACTTCTAGCCACCTAACCTAATCACTCCCTAACCGAACTCATTCCATCAAATCCTAGGCTTACCTAACCCCACGCTAACCTCTTTATCCTAACCTCCTATGGGTTGGATATTCTCCCCTTGAGACACATGGGACTTTTGCACGTCTCTTCCCTTGGACACTTGCCCTCTTGTGAGCAAGATTCCTTGACACTTGTCACCACAGAGATGAAAAGTGTCCCTCCCTCCAACCTCTTCTCCAACCTCCTCCAATTTGACCCTTGATATCTTCAGACTCAATCTTAACCATTGATTCCTTCCACCTCTCTCCTAGCCTTGGAAATCCTATAAATATCCCCCATTTTGGAGCACAAAGGATCCCATCTCAAGCGTTGTTATTATAGGCATATCATTTGTAGCATTCTAGTTTAGCATTGTTATCATTAATTGCATCTTAGATCTAGCTTAATTTCATCATCTTATAGCATAATTGCCTAATCATATAGCATAATCAATCTCTCATCTAGCTTAATTGCATCTATCATTTAGCATAATCAATGGATATCATTAGCATAATTAGCTTCTTGGATCAATCTAGCTTAATCACGCACTCATCTAGCTTGCACATCATATCATTTTAAATCCTCTGTCTTGGTGTAATCAAGTCACTGGGATTGTTCATCTATATTTGAGAGAAAATCCACACTCGTGTCTCTTAGGAGGCGATAGGTCACTTTTCCATGGTTTATCTTTCATTTGATTTCAATTTTCTAACCATTCTTGTAATGATCTATTGAGTGTTTGTGTTGCAGTTGCAAGTACCCTACTTCACACTCACAACATTTTGGCGCCCACCGTGGGGCATGAAATCTCATTTCTTGGCCTCTTGCATCTTCAAATCTTCAATCTCATGGATCTTTGGCCATACTATCTTCAAAATCTCGTAAGAGTACCTTTGTAGTACCATACGAGTTTCTTTGTGCACTCTTATGGGTATGTGGGAATACTCATACTGCTAGGTGAGAAAACTCGTACAAGTTTCTGTTTCTGTCTTTTCATAAACAAAGTTCATTGTAGGGTTTTTATGCTTAAATTTGGCTATTACTAATACTAACCCTGGTTTGATTCTGAGTTTTCTAGCAGCCTAACTGGTTTTTGCAGAATGTTTGTCTAAGATTACACGAGCCAAAGAATCAATTACTCAAAAAAAATTTGATTACTAATATATTGGTTTTGTAGGTTACCTAAAGAAAATCAACCAAACTTTATGTCTTCTTAAAGTATTCTAGGCACACTTTATTTGCTATTGGTAAATGAACTTTTGTTTTCTATGTTTGAGAAGTCTAAAAGGTAGGAGAGTATGCTTTTTTCCATATTGAAAATTAGAAATCCCGACCGTTGAGGTGCTCCTAGTTTGCGATTTGAATACCTTTAGCGGGCCTATCACAGTGGGCAAAAGTAATCACCTTGTGAGAATGAACCAAGTGAGTACAAATAGACCTAAGATTTCTAACTCACTCTAAAAAATAGGCCTCTCAAGATTAAAGTCTCAGAGGATGGGATTATTTGAGTTTTCTCTTTTGAGTTCTCTCATATCCGACATTTAGTAGGGCCTCGCGGTCTCAATCATGCTTATGTGACTACTTCTTGTTTTAGTACCTTGTTGGGATATGTGTCTAAATCATGCTTGCGCAACTGCAAAGGGGTAATTCTAAACTGAAAACCTTACTAAGAACCCTAAGATAGAAGATACTCGGTTCACCTCTGAAAGAGGGATAATCTTTGTGCAAAGAGATAGTAACTCTCCCAAGACACTTGCCATATCATGCTCCCATTATAATTTGGAGTTAGATAATACAATGTTAAGAATCCATTATGTGAGACTTAGCGATCATATTCTGATTAGCTATTGGGTGTGTAACTAAGTTTGCAAGAAAAGGTTTTCTCTCTTAGCCATCTTCCTTAGGATTTAGCATGCTGTGCTTGAGGTCAATTATCATATTGCGTGTTTGCTGTGTTTTCATCCTTGGAACTAAAACTGAAACATCTAAAACTAGAAAACATAATCAAAACATTAAAATATCATTGGTCAAAAATCTATCAAAGTTAAAAATTTGTCTCTATTCTGTCATACGTCGTACACGTTTCCTAGTTTTTTGTACAAGAAAGCTAGTTCATTGTTATGTTTTCTCTAAATTGTCATACGAGTCATATCAGTATAGGTTCTTTGTTATCAGTTTGTCACATGGTTGCTTCTAAATTGTTGTACAAGGTTTTGTCTTTATCTTATGGGACTGTCTAAATTATTGTTTGGAGCTTATTAAACTGTCGTACAAGGTTCTATTTTTGTCAGTCTAGAGTTGTCTTCTTGCATGTCTTTTTTAGATCTATCATGTTTGCTTGGTCAATTTATAGTGAGCGTATACACCTAATATCAGTCATTCTATGCTTAGGTTATCTTCTTAGTTCGCTCGGTTAAGGAATATTCTATCAAAACATATTATAGAACTAGACACCCCAATAATATCAAGTATTCATATTCAACAATTTCAAGATCTAAAATATCAAAGTGCATCATCACCTTCTTTGATAAACTGATCACTCAAAACATAGTTTCTCATCAAGATCTATCACACTTTTTCATGAAACTACAACATTTGATTAGGATAAACTCATCCTATATCATAGGATATATCATTCCTATTGGACTTGGTCTTATCAAAATCATCTACATTGCACTCCAACCTAAGATCGAAATACTTACAAACTTACAAATAATTGAATTATCTTTTCATGTCATATCACTCTATCATATCTACATTGATAGTTGGTCACTTATTGAAACACCGTTTAGATAATCAAATCCCTGCACAACACTCAACACACATGTATGCTTGTTTTAACTAGAGCGCAGAGACGTAAGATCGCAGAAATGAAAATAGAAACATTTGAAATAGCTAAAGATCATAGGAACATGGCATACCAAAGAGAAATACAAGAAGAGGACATAACATATCAACATATCAGAGAAATCAAACAAGATCCTAAATTCAATAAATTTATGGAAAAAATATTGGAGGGAGAAAAAGAAAAATACTTCCTAATGTTAGCAAAATTTGGTGCTACACTCCCCCAAGATTTTGATACGAGCAATTTAGGACAAAGGAGAAGTGACCCTTTCCATGATAATGAATGACATGAGGATATTTACGGTCACAAAAATGATGACACATCAATTCCTCATAACACAAGAACTAATGAGGAAACTTCCGTTCCCAAAAAGGATGACGTAGAAATTCTCAACAATGCCAAATCTAATGAGGAAACAAGAAAGAGTTAGGATGATATAAGAAGACATCAAGATCATACTAGAATGTAAACTCATGGTTATGCAATAATATATCATGTGGATAATCCTCTGACAGCTCTTACACAACAAATACAAATGCTGCAAACACGGATTCAAGATATGCAGAGAGGAACTGTTAGAAGATACTCGCTTCAAGAGATCTATCCTTACCCATTCGACATAAATCTAAACATGATACCATTTTGTACAGGTTGTGAAACTCCTAGATATGACAAATATAATGGAAGCACTAATCCCCAGGATCACATAAGAGAATTTTGCATGATGAGTATGGAGTTTGCACATGAGGATACATACCTGATGAGATTATTTCCAAAGAGCTTAAGTGGACTAGCTATGGAATGGTTCTCCAAACTTCCACCTGGAATTAGATCATTCGCAGAATTGGTGGATAAGTTTGTTTCCCAATACTCTTACAACATGAGGTCACAATGCTAGACCTATGTAATACCAAACAAAAGAGTGGAGAGTCTTTCATGACGTTTCTACAGAGATGGAGACAGTTAGCTTCATGATATCCTCGTATGGTGCTAGAATATGAGAAAATGGACATATTCATTGACAACCTAAATGAACAAATGAGCTATCATCTAAAAATGCAATATTATCAAAGTTTTGAAAAGATGCTTGATAATGGAATCAGGATGGAGGAAGCCATGATAAAGAAGGGTGAGTTGAAGCTATGCAAAGGAGTTAATCCTCCTAACAAAAATGCTAGCAACAACAACAATGATAAGCCCAAATTTTGGAAGAAAAATAGAAACATCATCAATGATGGGATAGTTGATAACAATAATATGAAACCAAAGCAACTGGTTTTCAATTTATCTAATCACTCAGTAGTGGCTCAACAAAACAACAATCACCACAAATCAACTTTCAACAATTTCTTTTGTAGAAAATTTATAAACATTGGTGAACCACTTGGGTCAGCATTAAAGATGCTTCTTGCAAACAAGTTGATTACCTTTCCAGAGGGAAGAAATTTTGAACCCTAGGTGAAACCTTCTTGGTGGAATGACAATCATTATTGTGATTTTCATCAAAACAAAGGACATCAAATGGATAATTGTAAGTGGTTGAAACATGTCATCCAAGATTTGATTGATAATGGAGTGATAATTGTGGATGGAAATAAGACAAATGAATCTCACAGAACTTTCAAAAATCCACTTCCTAACTATGAGAAGGGTGAATCATCAACAATGAATAATGGTAAAGGTAAAGCAAAGGTGAGCTATGCTCATGCATATGACAATGTGGTAAATGTGATTGTGGTTAAAGATAAACAACATCAAGAACCTGCTCATGCTATCATAAGAAGCAAAGCCAAAGTTGTTTTGTCAGGTCCTATAACTAACACGTCATCCACTTAAAAATGATACAATCTAGTGGATCAACTACATAAAACTCCTGTGCAAATATCGATATTAGAACTTTTATGGCTTTCAACTACACACAAAGAAATTCTAGAAAGAGCATTAGTAGATATAATAGTGTCCAAAGATCTTGATGTATATCAATTCCAAAGCATGGTGGGACACCTTAGAACCCCTCACTTCTTATCATTCACTGAAGAAGATGACATGTAGTTACAACATCCCCATAACACTCCCTTGCATGTTCAATTCCTCATTCATAAGACGTATGTTAAACATGTCCTAATAGATGGGGGAGCTGGCCTAAATATTTTCTCATTAAGTCTTCTTCGTGCTCTAGGTTATTTTGAAGATGCAGTTGATCCCCTTAAAAAGATCAGAATCAAAGCATATGATGAAGAAGAGCGTCCCTCCAAAGGAATTGTGGTATTACCCATCAGAGTGGGACCCTTGCAGAAAGACACAACATGCCAAGTTCTAGACTTGGACTTATCATACAACATACTTTTGGGAAGACCATGGATACATGACATACAAGCTATTCCATCAACATATCATCAGTGCCTGAAGTTTCCATACAATGGGAAATAAATCATGATCTCAGTAGATTCAAATCCATTCTAGTACTATAGTAATCTAAAATTGGCTTAAGAGGTCATTGTTCCTCATAATAGAGAGGCATCGTCTTCAAACACACAATCCAAGGAAAAATCATTTCCCTCAATTTTGTCAAGTATGGAAAAACAAATGCAACTAAGAGATCGAGGGAACAAAGAATATTCACTATCACCCTTACCACTTTCTCCTAAATCCTATGGAAAACCATCAAACTCTATACAACAATTAATTGTGAAACATCTTCCAATATTTGATGGAGCATTCATTAGTGATGGGACCTTATCAAAGGAAATAGAGGACAAAGATGTGCTACAATGGCTATATAAGGATGAAGAAGTTCAACAAAAAAAAAACAATGTTAGAATACACATTGAAAAATATGGGAAAGGATTTAACATCCTTCAGAAAATGGGATACACTAGAATAGGTCTTGTAGGAAAAAGAAAAGAAGGTATCTCACAACCCATACAACCTCATACTCAATAGGCTTTAGAAAAATTGGGTTTAGGGCATGGACATGTTACTCTTCAAGAGGACACATCTTCTAGGCAACAAAAAGATGAACATGATAACAAACAAGAGAAAATTTCAATTAAAAGGGAAGAAACATATTCCAAACAAAAAGAACAAGAAAACATGAAATGACAAAAGAAGAAAACTTCTAATCAACAGGAAAAAAAAAACTAAAGGCACTTCCCAAGAAGAGTTAACTCCTAATCAAAATAGACAGAAAGCTAGTACAAATCAAGGAGAGCTGATAGAAAGGTTGATAGAACTCAATATAAGCCCAGAGGAAGTTGAATATGAGAGAAGAAAAGATATATCAAGAAAAATAAAAGAAACAAATCAAACACTATATGAATAAATTTGCAGATTGCACGCTGCAAGTGAGACAAATTCTAATGAACCAGAATGGGATTCCTATCATTCTGAATAATTAGCTAAAGAAACTTGCTTTGAAGAAGATTTAGGTGTCAATGTAATTCATGTGTATGAAGGACAAATATTAAGAACTATCCCACTTAAATTAGAATCACATTTGGTTGACTTGGATTTAATCAAGGACGATCAGGAGCTACTTGCGAGAGGTCATTTTGACGAGAATATCGTTCTAGACATTGAAATACATATAAAAAAAATTGACATCTCTATAATGACCTTTAATAAATTTGAAACATCTCAACCTGAGGACCCCTTACCTCTAATCTATCCTAAACTTATTGACTGGGAAAATGAAAGACATACGACCATTGATACCTTTCCTAATGATCATGCCATATCCTTATATCTTAATGCAATTGAACCTGCAGTAACTTTCACCAGGGATTTCAACAACACATCTTCCATTCAAGTGGGTGCCAAATATCTCTTTTTGCAAAAGTGAAAATAAAGAAAACAATATTAGGTCTAATGCTGAAAACCATTTATTGACAACATTAGACCAAGAAAAAGTAAAAATAAATGACCCATCTAATGGTGAAAACCTCCTCAAGGCACCGAAAGATGGGAGATTTGAAACCTTACCTGAATACTATCAAGAAAGGTCATCAATATTGATCAAACCAACAAAGGACGTTAAAATTGGGACAACAAAGCTACCAAAGGTTCTACATCAAACAACCTCCCTATCAAAACAAGAAAAGAAAAAATATCTAGAATTCTTCAAAAGATGACAAATCAATTTCACTTGGTCATATGCAAGCATGCCAAGGTTGGATCCAGATCTTATTATGCATCACTTAAATGTCAGTCCAGGAGCCAAACCAGGTAAACAAAAATTAAGGAAGATGCATCCTCATATTGCTCTTCTTGTCAAAGCAAAACTAAAGAAATTACTAGATGTAGGATTTATCAGACCTTTAGCATATCCTCAATGGGTATTAAACATAGTTCCTATTTCTAAACAAAATAAAAGTATCAGAGTATGGATAGACTTCAAAGGTCTTGATAATGCATGTCCAAAGGATGACTTTCCTTTGCCTAATATTGACATCATTGTGGATTTAACTGCTGGACATTCCATGTTTTCTCTAATGGATGGTTTCTCAGGATATAATCAGATTAAAATAGCTCTAGAAGATCAAGAAAAGACAACTTTCACATGCCCATGTGGTACTTTCTATTGGAACGTAATGCCATTTGGATTAAACAATGCAGGTGCTATATATCAGAGATTCATGACAATGATATTCCATGACATGATGCATACATTCATGGAATACTATGTGGATGACATATTGGCAAAGTCATACAACAAAGAAGAACATTTAGAAATACTGGAAAAGATCTTTGACCAATTAGAATAATACAAGCTACGACTCAATCCCAAGAAATGTGCCTTTGGTGTTACTTCAAGTAAACTATTGGGATACATTGTTTTAGCTAGGGGTATCGACTAGATCTAGCCAAGGTCAAAGAAATCATGGAAATGGCATCTCCCAGGAATATCAACCAACTTAGATCACTCCAAGGAAGACTACAGTCAATCAAAAGGTTTGTTGCTTAGCTAGCAGATAAATGTCAACCATTTACTCATCTGTTGCACAAGAATGTTAATTTCAAGTGGGACCATCAATGTGAGGAAGAATTCAACAAGATCAAGGACTATCTAATGAAATCACCAGTCCTAATGTCGCCAATTCAAGGAAAGTCGTTGTTACTATAGGTATCAACCACAAAAGTATCATTAAGAGTTCTTCTCGCACAACACAATAATGAAGGAAGAGAACAAGCTATCTACTACATCAATAGAACATTAGTGGGATACCCACTCAACTATTCATCAACATAAAAAGCATTCTTAGTGGTAGTATTTGCTTCTCAAAAATTGACACTATCCATTATTTCACTCCATCAAGATGATTGCTGAAATCAATTCATTAAAGTATTTGTTCAACATGGTGACATTAAAGGAAGATTAGAAAAATGGATCATGATCCTAAGTGATTTGATATTGAGTATGTGGACAGAAAGGCTATCAAGGGGCAAGTCATTGCAGACCAACTAGCAGAGGCATCACTTCAAGATGATCATCCTTTACACATTGAATTTCCAGATGTTGATATCCTAACAGTCACCACAAACACATGTCAATTATACTTTGATGGTTCATATACACAGCATGGTTCAGGAGTAGGCATTCTATTCATCACGCCACAAGGTCATAAAATTTCAAAGGCATACAAATTAAGCTTTCCATGTACGAATAACACAATGGAATATGAAGCTTTGGTCACATGAATCAAAATGGTCATAGAATAGAACATTACACAATTTTAATTTTTTGAAGACTTAGCTCATCATCAATCAAATCAATGATGATTATTAAAAAAAGGATGAAATGCTAATGCCTTATAAGAAGATGGTTGATGATGTCAAGAAGTATTTTGTCTAAATAAATTTTGAGAAGATTATGAGGAATGACAACAAAGCAACAGATGCTATGGATGTTATTATTTACTAAGTTGTCATTAGTTTTATATCCAAAGTCATCCTATATACTCTAGTCGGTTAATACTACTGAAATATTCAGTCGGTAAGTACTAAGGCCATC
This sequence comes from Cryptomeria japonica, assembly GCF_030272615.1. Lineage (NCBI taxonomy): Eukaryota > Viridiplantae > Streptophyta > Pinopsida > Cupressales > Cupressaceae > Cryptomeria > Cryptomeria japonica. The sequence goes on along the minus strand of NC_081415.1, from coordinate 80,466,177 downwards.
GGTTACAGAAGAAAGGCTAGTCACCGAGATGAGTAATATTGAATTGCCTACCAAGTAAAGTTCTTATGCCTACCAAGCAGGAAAGAAGGTATACCAAGTTAATCTGAATCGAGTGGAAACATGTTACCAGATTCAATGAACCTGGACACATATGTGGAAACGTGTTACAAGAATCAAGGAACAGGGAACTGTTATTACATAGGAAATTGTATTCAAAGATTTTGTATGATTTTGAGGAAGTCTATCCAATGAAATAATTTCTATGTTTATTCATTCGATAAAACATGTTTGTATGATCAATGTATGAATAAGATCACCATCTCAGAGATCTATATATGCAGAGTGATTTGAGTTTCTAACATTGAGAGGGAAGATTGATGATTTGAAAATGAAAATCATAAGAGAAGAGTGACAAAGATATTCAGAGGTCACCGAGAAGGTTTTTCAGGAAATAGTTTAATGAATAGAGTCTACAGAAGAGGTCACCGAGGTGATTTATCTGTTACCGAGGTATGCTATGAGAAAGGTAATTTCATATTAAGCACATAGAGTCTGCTATAACATTTCAGATGTAAAGTTGCAGATATTTTGTAAAGATTTTTGATTGAATCATTTGAGTTGTAATAGAAACCTTTAATAGGGTAAAAGACTCTAATAAAGTCTATAAATTGTAAAGCCTTTAACTAGGTACAACATTTTGTAAAAGTGTTTGTAAAATCCTTTAGCAAGGTAGATCTAAAAGATCTTGATATTCCTAACAGGGTAAGCTATCAGAAATAGCTAAACATGTAGCTCTAACCGAGCAACCTTTATTATTGCAGTAGTGAAGTTGTGGGTGCCATCCCCACCACAGTTTTTCTCTCTAACAAAGAGTTTCTGTGTAGCCAAAATATTTGTGTTATGGAGTGAAATGTGTATGGATGTTATTTCTATGATTATGTTTTAGTTTTATATATTGTGAGATCAACTATACACAGTTTATGTTTATCAATAGGATTGTTTTTGAAGAAAAGTTTTGAAGTACTGATTCACCCCTCCCCTTTAATACATTAGCTTTCCTAGTTGGACCTAACAATTGGTATCAGAGCACTACTCTTGGAAAAGGGTTTTACATCCTAAAGAGAAAGATCCTATCAATGGAAGGCTATAAACAATCATGTAGAATTGTGAATCTTCAAGAAGAATTGGATCATGCTAATCAAGTGATTGCAGACATGTAGAGACAAATGCAAAAATCACTGAAAGTTAGAAGAAGATTGTTTGATGATTTACAAGACTCACAAGAGTTGGTGGAACAAATTGAGACATCATCTGAGAATAGCATATCAGAAGAGTCTAAAGAAATGATTGTAGAATTGAAAGAAAAAAACAAAGCACTAAATGATCAGCTAAAAGAAATGAAAAGGGAACATGAGTACTTCACCACATAGATGACTGAAAATCTTGATGCTTTGAGAACAACTGAGGATAACATAAGAGATATAGAAAGAGAAAAACAATAGCTAGAAGCATTGGTGTCTAAAAAGAAAGATGAAATCACAAGGATAATTGGAATTCAACATAATCTATCTAATCAATTGGGTTATGCACATCATGAAGCAAATCTAAAAGAAAATGAGAATCAAGCATTGAAACTTGAATTATCAAGATTGGCAGATGAACTTGAAGCAGAAAAGAAGTCAAAACAAACACTAAAGAAAAGTTATGAAGTGTCAAGAATGTTGGATGAGCAACTAAACATAAGATCACCCAACAAATCTATCAGACTCGGTTACAAAAGAAACAACTCTACCAACAAAGGAATCAATACCATCGAGAAAGGAGAATCATCAAAGAAGTCTAGAAACAAAGAAAAGATGAAAGACAAGAAGCCTATTTGCAATTACTGTGGAAAACAAGGACATACTGCCAACATGTACCGAATCAAAAAAGGTAAGCAACCAAATGTCACTAGGTCTGATGGTTATTGTTACAATTGTAATAATTATGATCACACATCTAATTAGTGTAGGAAAAAGTCTATTAGCAATTATCAAAAGGCAAAATTCAAGGGGTTTTGCAAAAACTGCAATAGATATAGACATAATATCGAGAAGTGTTGGTTTAAGTAGAAAAACTATATGTGGTCTTCACACCGAGAAAATTCTAGAAGCTACCGAACTCACACAGATCTTAATTGACAATATACTGAAGTACCATGGGATTACAATACAAGGATATGGTGTGAATGTTGTGAAAGATATGGACATATAAGTGCCAACTACATGATAAGGTTTGGAATGAACAACCAAAGATCATGGAGAAATCCTAGAATGGCATGTTTTCATTGTCACAAAGTTGGACACTTGGCTAAAGATTGCAGAGATCAACCCAGAGAAGATACTAAGGAAATAAGAAACAAATTACAGAAAATTTGGAAAAAGAAGGAAAATGGGTCATCTAATGAAGAAAACACCTTACCTACCAAGTTAGGTGCATCTACTTCTAATTAATCATTAAAGGTATGAAGGGACTACATTTTGTCAAGGTTAGATCCTAACAGTTCCTATTTAATCATGAACATAATTCCAAAATCTACATACCTAAGATGCAATAACATTTCTAAATACTATCTAGTCTTTTGAAGTACTAGAGAAGTCGGTAAATGCAGTAAACCTGTCTAGTCGGTAAAAGCATAGAAAGAAGATAATCAGTTTAGTGGAACTGAGTGCATTTAATGCTTTTCTTACCTAACTACACGAAGCCCGATAAGGTAAAAGGTGTACTTAAAGTTCTTTGTGCGGTCATTTTACATTTTCCAATTTTCAAAGAGTAGAGTTAAGCGAATCAAAGGCGATCAAACATTTCCTGAGCGAATTTCAAGGTATTTTCACAACAATCTTAAATGCATTTTCAAGCAAGTTAACCGGTCAATATCAGTTGTGAATATTTGCATTATATTTACTAAGTCAAAAGCATTTTCTAGTTAGTTAAAACCCTAATCTTTTTCGTTAGTAGAAATCCAAGTTTGAAATGGCTCCCAAGTTGCAGAAACCTATTGTAGTTGAGACTATTGAGAAGCCCTCACTAAAGTACTCCTTACCTCCCAAAGTGGCATCTGAACTCGATGAGAAAACTACATTCTCTCTTATTCTAGATAGGGGTCTATTGGTTGAAGATGTCATATTTTATACTAAGTGCCATGTTGAAGAGCTAGGTCATACCAAAATTAAGGACATGTATGATGAATTATGCACTGATGGAATCCTGGATAGTAAGTATGAGCATATCAAAGTTAAGGGATTGATCGAAGCCCTAACCTATCCTCAAGTTTTCAAACTCCAATGGGTCAAATTTGTCTTGAAGAGTGCATGATGACTTTATGTGGTTAGAGGAGCAACCGTTAAAAATCACCAAGGAGATTATTCAAATAATAACCAGATACCATATATTTGACCATGCCCGAGCATAGAAGATGATTTAATAGAAGGAATTGATAACTTTAACCAGAGTTGAGTCTGATTGCAGAGGTCTTAAGTTGAATAATGTAACAAATGTTGAGCTAAAATTTGCAATTAGAGTCATTGGTTATTGTTTCTTTCAATCGGCAAGAGAATATAGTGTACCATGTGCAACTGTAGATTTGGCCTATAAAATTGTGATAAATGGTATGAAAGTTGATTTATTTGAAGTATTGTTGAAAAATCTTTTTGAAAATCTCAACACAATAAGGAAACCTAAGAAGAATAACACTGCTAACACACTAAAGTTTGGGTCACTCTTAGTGTGTATGTTCTTCTATTTTCAGAAGTTCTTTCCTTCAGTCGATAACATCATTTGAGAATTACACCGACCAATCACCCATCAAATAAATGACTTTATCAATTAGCTAGGTGATAATTTCAATGAGATAATGGATGATTACTTTAACAAATTTCAGGAAAAGATGCATAACAGGTATAGGATCCCACCTTAGTCAGTGGAAAAATATAAGGATGCTATATGTTTTGAAGTGGACACCGACTACTATTATGTCAATGCAGTAGAACCCAGAACTCAATCTTTACTGCCTATGGGTTATGAGATTGATTTTGATATAACTCAACAATAGATAGATGCCTTTTTGGCACTTCCAAGGCACTCGACTGAGATCAGGTATGGTACCTATGAAGAGGTAAAAGAAAAAGTAAAATTGAGCATAGTACCAAAGGATACTAGAAAAGCCACTAAAATGATCAAAGTTTTAACTGAGAAATTTGGAGAGGGTTCTATCTCCACACCTACTAAGCTAGCAGGTAGGAAAAAAGATCAAATTACAATCAAGGAAGAATCTGAAGCTCAAGAAGCAGCAATTACACTGAGCACTGAATTGCCAAAGGGCAAAATCTTGAAAAAAATGAAACAGGATACTACTAAGGTATCACTGACTCCTCTAGTTAAGCGACCTAACACTAGATCATCTGCAGTGTCACCTGGTAAGAGGCAAAAAAATGTTGAATTGCCTAAAATTACAAAGACTTATAGAAAGTCGACCAGGAGACTCATTTTGAATAGGGAGTCTATTATCACTGTTTAAGAAATGGGTTTTCTTTTCCCATAATTGGCTAAGTTTTTGAAATTTTGAGTCAGACACACTATCAACTACTTCAAGTCTATGTTAGGTCTTAAGGGTTTAGGGTTTTAATTTTAAATCATTCAATGTTTGATAAAAAACCCTCTGGTTTCTATTCCTGTGTTACTTTATCCACTTAAGTAATGGGTCTTGGGGTCGTATGAGGTGTTCCCCCATGTCATTTGCCTAGGCGATTGTTGAATTAATTGTAAAATTTATGCCTTATGTCTTTTCTTCCTAATGTTGTCAGGCCTAGTAAGTTGTACGCAACTCTCAGGTGGATCTATGGTTTTCGCTATTTTGTTAGGAAAAGTTGCGCATGGTTTAAGACTCGTGAAATGGCGAAATAGAAAAGCGTGTTCAATGGTGCACATTTGGTCCGATTTAAAAAGGCTCCATCTCGTAAAAGATCTAACAACTGGCGTTAGTGCACAGCTAAAACTTGCAAGCAAAATACCTTTCGCAAAATGGCAAAAAGGTTTGGCAGGACCCTACAGTGAAGACTTTTCAAATCACTAAAAGGTGATTAGGTTCAAGAGAGATCGACGGTCTGTGTTGTTTCATGGCTGATAGATGCTCAAAGGTTATGCCTTGTGAAATAGCGAAAAGGTTTTTACGGTCCGCGAAAAGGGAGTTTTTATAAGAGCATAACAGATGCACAAGTTTCATTTGATCTGACGGTTAGCGTAGCTTTGCAGGATGAAGATGCTCGACAGTTAGCTTTTGCGAAGTAGCGAAATGACATAGCGCTCTAAGGAGGCGGTCCAATCAGTTGAGATGGCGAGTATGATGATGGCACATGGCATAAGGTCAAACTAGTCAGCAAGTTGGATTTAAGGATTAAAAGGTGGGCCCCAAAGGTGAGTCATGTCATGGGATAACAAGTGACCTAGCAGATACAGGTGGCAAGGATGAGGTGGAATCCGATGTTTTCTCTCAGCAAATGAAAGGTTGACATGTCATTTTGAAAGTGACTAGATGCCAGGTGGATGGAGTTGAGTCAGAGGGCCCACGTCTACCGAATTCAGTTAAGTTGTTAAGCATCGAGCAAGTCAAATATAATCTAACGGCCCACGTGAGTTCACAATGGTAAAGTGCTCATGTTTTAAATCCAACAAAACAATGAAAAGGTTTTGGGGCCCCAAGGATAGATAAAAGCATGAAGTTAAAAGAGGATCAACTCTGATTCAATCCGATGGCTCATGTTGTTTCGTGGTTGCGAACCAACCGAGGGATATGCTTTGCGAAATAGTGAAAGGAAGAGAAGGTTCATCCAGGTGTAATGCTAGATGGTGATGTGTTTATTAACACATGGTTTCAGAAGAAATTGAGGGCCTACCAAGGTGTAACCGACAATTATAAGGGAAAGACACGTGGCTGACTTTGAACTAAACTCCAACAGTTTTCCAAAGCTAATGGTTGAATGCCACGTGGTATTTGGTAACCAATGAAAGAGTGGCATAAGTGAAGCAAGCATAAAGGTTCCCCTTAAAGGATGGTCATCTCCGATTTGATCCAACACTTCATATTGTTTCATGGCCCGAAGTTGAAAGCAGTTTAAGCTATGCGAAATAGCGAAAAACTGTTAGCCATCAAGATAAAGCCACAGTTGATGAAGAAGCTGACGGTCCCGGTAAGAGTTAAACACCAAGCAGTTAAAGTTCCATCTAATGCTTGGTGCAACTTCATGAAAGAAAAGTGCTCGGAGGATAAAGCCCACGAAATGGCGAAAAGGAGGTAGGGCCCCTTGCTAAGGCAAAGTTGTTAAGTGAGTGTAAAGACCGATCAAGTTTCATTTGATTAGATGGTTGGCGTGATTTCATTTGGTGAAATTGCTCGAAAGTTATGCTCTGCAAAATAGCGAAAGAGCGAAGAGGAAAAATGTGCAGGCGTGTTGTGACCCATTGGAGCAAAACATTCGAATTCTCTCATGAATTCAATTCTGAAGGGACGATCGAAGCATGCGGTACCAATGTCACAGTTAAGAGCCTGAGTACCATATACGATCTCGTATCAATTGAGTGAAGGTATCATTCCAAAGAATTGTTGCAGAGAAGTGGTTGCAGAGCTATTTTCTTCAAATAAAGAGCAAACTTATTCAGTTGCAGAGCAGATTTTCTCAAGCTAAAAATAGGTTTTCTTTTACTCTTGTTTGGCAATTTCTTACCAGTGTGTTTTAATTGAGGTCTTTATTTTGTCATAGAGCCAGTTGGGGGTAATAGTTAAATTGCTTGCATATTTTAAGATGGCACCTAAGAGAGAGTTCTCAAGAAAAGTTAATTACCAGGAAAGGGCCATTTGTGATGATTTTCTCAAACAGTTGACATTGTCAACTAATCAGGCATCAAAGGTGAAAGAACTAGTGCCAAGAGCTCCTCGCTTGAAAATAGGAGAAGGGTTATATGACACGGATAACTGGTTGAGAGACCCATAGGTTGGGTTGTCTGGATTGGGGTTTTTCAAAGTTGGATTTGGCATCAGAAATTCTCCAGCCCCGCTGACTAGCATCTGGGAGTTAGATGTGGGAAAATTGGTAGTTCCAAGAGTATTCATGGATATGGATCTCCTGACTCAGATTGCACGTAATTATGATCCAGTCACAAGGAGCATTAGGGATATAAATGGGAAAGCCCTCATTGAAATAAATAATGAGGAATTCAGAAGTGATTTTGGGCTTAATGAGTTCACTAATTTTCTAGAACCTATTAATTTCAAATCATTAGCTCAGGTATACAGTGCACAGAGGAATCACCTTAGAAATGGGCCACTTAAAGAATTCTTTGTGGAGATAGGTGGGTTTACGATTGTAGGACCCAACACTGAAGAGCCCTTCTCATTGAATCTATTCACCCTTAGGGCTAAGGGAGTGTATTGGTCACTTTGCCAGATTTTAGGAGAGGATGCTGAGGCAAATACGCCCAATCATTACATGCTAATGAATGCTCGGATTTTAAATCCTTCTCTTGCAGTAACCTTTGATTATGCTTCCTTTATTATTGATGCTATCCATGGAGGGTTGATAGGAATAAAGAATGGGAAGGTTGATAGGCCTTTTGGATGGCATTCACTCCTCATGCATCTATATTTATTCAAAGGTGGTAATTATTTTGCAAGTGGGATGGATCTTATAAAAGAGAAAGATGGAGAAAAATGCCAGTACAATTATGGATTATAGTGTTGTCATGGGACATAGATGATGCTAGCTTCTTAAAGTTTGATAAATGTTTTGCATCAAAGATTAGGACTCTCCTCTGTTCAGAAAATCTGAGAGTCCTCAAGGTTTTTTTGGAATTTATTAGACCAAAAGAATTTGCAGAAAATATAAAAATTGTGCATAATTGGGGTGATATTTACTTATACCTTGTCTCCATGGTTTTCAGAGCATTTGGTTTCAGAGGCACTCCATTTTTATTGCCCTATCAGGTCCCTCTCAAAGTGGGAACTATAGAAATCCTCAGACAAATTGGTAGTATGCAAGAGGCAGAGCTAATAGGCAGGGGCAAAGGGACTATTTTCCCTACGATTACTATAGCCCACCAATTTGTAATAACTAAGGGAGGTTGGAATTGTTTTGAGGATTTTCTTAAACCTTATCATTTATCAAATATAGTGTCTAGGTGTGTCGATCCAGAAGATTTCTTTAATGGCATGTTAAGAAAGAGGGCAATATGCAGAGGTAGACCCCATCAATTTCAGTTTCCTGAAGACCTCATTAGAAATGAGTTTGATCTAGATGAGTAGGAGCTAAGGAAGGAAAAGTGGGTGGCTTATAAAAGGGCCTTAGACTTTGTACATCAGTTTGGTACCAAATATGACCCATTGTCTAGCTTTTACCCTTTTGAGGAGAAAATAAAGTTCCTAATTCTTTGCTTTGAGGATGTAATGTAGACTCTGAAACAAAAGAGGAAGGTTGTGATTAAAAACAACTCTGAAAAGGCAAGAATGGTTCTAAGTAGGTTTTCCTCCACTAGAGAAATCCCTCCTAGTGACTATACGTTGCACAAGAAGTCTAATTATAGTGTGTTGATTCCTACAACAGGGGAGCCCTCTACCTCTAAAGGAAAGAGGAAGATACAAGATGTCACTAACATCCAAGATAGCCCAAATAAGCAAAGAGTGGGAAAAGAAATACAGTCTGATACACCCTTGTACTCTCCATCTCAATCCCCTATTCATATAGGAGATGAACAGGTGACAGCTGAACAACTGATACAGTTAGGCAGTCTGGGAGAAATAGCTTACACATATGATGAAGTAGAAGAAGGAATGCTAGAAGAGCCTTTTGCTGCTGAGATAAATATCACTACCAATGAGTTTAAGGGCCAGGAGTGGGATCCTGAGATCAAGCAAGCTAGTGAGGACTTCTTCACTGACAACAACTTTATTACATCAGGAGCATTCATGCAGTTTGTATGGAAGCAAAACATTGACAAATACAATGTAAGATGTGAGAAGAGAAAAGGTGAGAAGCCTCATAAAGACCCAGGTTTGTTTGAGGAGGAAATAAAGCAAGAAATTATAGATGAGTTTAAGACCATCACTCTTGAGAAAGGAAGAGATATGGTGGCACAAGCTGGAGTACTCATTCTCCCTAAGTGAGACATAGCAGATGCCTTGGTATTGGAGGCAGTGAGAAAAGAAACCAAACCCATGGAGGGAATCACTTTTAGCAAAGCTAATGCTGCACTAGTCATGTGGTCTCTTAAGAGAGATGAGAATAAGAGAAATAAGGACACCCTAGGGTCAAGCTACCTTGGTGGAATGATAGTGAAAAGAGTACAGAACATAGGGGTGGTGGAAGCTGCTAGCACTATGCTAGAGACTGCAAAGTTTAGTGTTGTAGTAGTAGAAGGGGAGGCTAAGGAAAAGACAGAACTCCAGGTTAAGCTGGAGACAATTTTGAAACCCTAGAACAGTGCTAAGGAAGAGGTAAGGGGTAAAGATAGCATCATTGCTAAGTTGCAAAGCTAGTTGACAGGACAGTACCTACCAGCCCCATTATTGAGTTCCCACCATCTCTAGCACCTTCTAGTTCTCAAATGGTTGAGATCACTCCTCAAGAATTGGAGAATTTAAAACAGGCTCAGGCCTTGTATGCCAAGAAGTATGAAGAAAGAGTAAGGGCTACCATTTCAAGTTTTGCAGACACCATGAGTGCCTCACTATTATATAACAACATAAGCAAGATTTTGGATATGTGGAATGAGCTTAATGGAGATAAGGCCATTTTGATGGCTATTTTTGACAAGCAGAAGCCTAGAGAGCGGGATTTGGAGCTTATTTGTGTATCTTATGATGAAGTGGGGGCTGATCCTATCATCAAATCCACTTGTGACACTACAAAGGATCTAATAAAATTACCATAAGGTATAGACAATGTTGACAGGAAGATCAACTTGTACAAAAAGGAGCACACTGATCAGGTTTTTGAATTGATTCCAAGAGTTTTTGTCAGCCCAAATAAATTAAAGGACAAACAAGTGTGGCTTAAGGAATTATAGGCCAAACTGTCAGTTAGAATAAAAGGAATTGTTGACTTAGATGATGCTTCCTTTTTTGTTGTAACAATTTAGGAGATAGAGAGAATCAAATCTCACTATGGTTTTCTCAATTTAGAGGTGAAAAAGATGAGAAATTCCTGGAAAAGGTTAATCAAGGCAAAGGCAAAATTAATTAACTTCATGTGGCCAACTGATGATGTGTACAATGAGTGGACAAGAAAATATGCCATTTAGGATGCAGAACAATTAGAAGAGGTTGCGATGGGCCAACAAGTAGAAGAAGCTGCTGAGGTTGAAAAAGACTTGTAACCGTTTTTGCAAAAGGTTTTGTAACTTCTTCTTGAGAAGCAATAATTGTAACAAATTCTCCTAGGAAATTCTGAAGCTATGTGCATCCATATTGTTATAAATGGATACTAGGACTAGTAGAAAAAGGATCGCAAAGAATTGTAAGAAAACGCTGCAGAAATTTATCTGAGCTTTTCCAATTTTTAATGGAGAATATTTGAAAGTTTTTATAATACTTTCTTGAAGATAATATCAATATACAGACCATCGGTTTTGAGTTTAAACTTTGTGTCATCTTCAAATGTGTTTGCAAGTGTTTACCATTTCATTCTGAATAATCCAGGGTTATTTTGTTTGAATAAGGTTGTAAGGCAACTTTCAGTAGATATTTTTCTTAGCTTTTCTCTTCAAGAGGGGAATTAAATATGCATGAATTATTTCTACCAGTAAATTCTTTGTAGGATACTTTGAATCTTGATGAACATAGTTGGTGAAGTATGAATAAATTATTGTGTGTGTCAGGCATCTATAGGGATCTGCAGAAGCCAAGCTCATGGGATGTGTAGAGATATTTTGATTTGGGGAGTATTGTTTGAATTTAGATGACTCTGTGACCTTGGATAAGGCACTGTTATAAATCGAGGTTGTTTATTACATATTTTGTAGGTCAAATACTAAATATGAGTATAATTTATATTCCTTTGTTTCAGTAAGTTCTAAGGTGGTTAGATCCACTGGTTTTCTGGATTGGTTTGTTGTGGATTTATCTTTTAAAAGTGTGAATTTAGGTCAAAAAGGTATACCCGCCTGGACTTAGACTAGGTCCGAAGTGTAGAAGGTTAAATCAAACCTTGTCATATGTTGTCCTAGAAGTTTCCTTCTCTTTAATATCTCTTCTGCACAAAGTTATCATATTATTATAAGGAGATTGAAGTGAATCAGATTTTGAAGACAATAAAAGTGGTGACTCTGCTGGGGAGTAAATGAATTGTTAAAAGTTTCTGGTTAAGAAAGATTTAATTCATATTGTGGTGACCCGGATGGGATAAGTCACATTAAGAATTCAGAAGCATATTTTGTGCTTAAATTTATAAAGAAAAATCATTGTGTTTGTGGAATTGCATCATTTCATTCTAAGCTTGTTTTCATAAATCCCATAGAAGTGGGTGGCGACTCTATTATCTTGGAAGCAGTCCTTGTGAAGTACAATAAGAAAGGAAAATGAGCATAATGCAAGGAGGAAAAAACACTAGATCATTCATGAAGAAGCATCCTCATGAAACTTTGCAAGAGGGTTTTCCAGAGCAGTCACGAAGAGGTCAAAAAAGATCAGTGTTACACGAGCCATCAAATGCTGCTTGGGTACAAAAGAATAATAATACCAGTAAGATGCCTGATTGACCTATTTATGCGAAGTCTAATTCTTCTTCCAGAGATTCTGAACATGATATATTAGGTTTCCATTCTAGATTGTTTGGAAATATTGATAATGCACATGCTTTAAATCAAGATTTATCCCATGTTAGTGTCTCTATAAGAGATAGGACCAGTTCAAACGCAATTAGACACTATCTGCCTAGGACAATCGATGGAAACATTAGTTTGATTGACATAGATCAAGTCAATATATCTGATTCTGAGGAAAATTTCCCTGATGAAGATAAAGTATCCCAAGAGATTGAAGATTTGAATAGTAGAGTTCACCATTTAATCTCCCTAATAGCCCAAAAGGAAGAAAATAAGGAGAAGGAAGTCAAAGCTAAATTAATGGAGAGAGATAGGCTTCTTAGACAAATAGCTGATCTTGAAGTGCTAGCTAAGGAAAAAGAAAAGAGTGATGAGGAAGGCCCTGTGATTAGAGAAATTCTGATCCCCAAGGCTAAGCCAACATATAGGTCAGTAGTCCAACCAAACAGGGAAGTTCTTAGTGATTCTTAGCTTCCTAGGACTAATGTGGATAAAGGAAAACAGAAATGGGTAGATGATGGAATCGGATCTAGAAGTGTAGAGGAGATTTCTTATAGGTTGTCAGCACATGAGAGAGAAATGGAAAGAATGAGGAAAGAAAAGGAGGATTTACAAATGGAGTTAGAGAAAGCTGAGTTGGAAGCAACCAATCAGGAAGTCAAAAGAAAAATTAGTTATCTAAAAGCTCCCCCTATCATGTTTCCATCAAAAGACCTTAGTAAGCTTGATCCTCAACAAATTTCCCTTCCCCCAGTTAAAATTCAACCTACGATGCCTGCTAATATAGCATCAGTGAGTCAAATCCCTATGAATAGTCAGCATACTCAAATATCTCAGTCTCTAATTCCAAAAGTTAGAATGAATTTGGGAAACAATAATGTTATTACCCCTTTTCAAAGGAGACCTATCAATTTAGAGAAATATAGACAATTGTTCTTTGATGGGATCCCAGGATATCCAAACCATGTTCCTACTGAGTTAAGAGACAGACTCCATAAATTTGCTGGAAGCAATGCAATTAGTGCTGAGGAACATCTAAAGTATTTTGGGGACTTAATAAATGATTATGAGATAGTGGATGAAGATGTCATCATGAAATTGTTTGTTTAGTCCCTGGTTGATGATGCAAGAGATTGGTATAGAGGTCTTCTAGTTAATAGCATTGGGTCATGGGAAGATTTTTAAAATTGTTTTCAAGAGCAATATGGTGATAAAACAAATGTGAGCTTTATGCTCAATGAATTCAATAACATCAAAAAGTCTGACAATGAAATGGTCATTGATTTTAATGCTAGATTCCAAAAGGCTATGCATAGATTGTATCAGGTGATGAGGTTAGATGATAACATGTGTCTGAATACCTATTACAATGCATTTGATTCTAAGATGGCCTATATCTTGAGGGATAAAAATCCACATAACTTGAGAGATGCTTTTAGAATTGCCATTAATGTAGAAAGTAATAGAAAAGTATCTGGGAAGTTAGGAAGAAGAACAGATGGTAGATTATGGCAAGAAACAAAACAACAACCTAGCAAAGTTGCTAAGGAAGAAGACAAGATAGAGAAGTTGGTCATTGCTATGAAGGATCTGACTACCAAGGTAAACAAAAATGATAAGCCTCATTATAACTGGCAAGATAGACCCCCTAGATTGCATGACATGCCATATAATACCAACTGGAAAGATGGCAAACCCCAGAATGAGAAGCCTAAAATTGCCCAAAACCTGGAAACTCCAGAAACCTTGAAAGGGAAAACTGTCCATAATATAGAAAATACTCCTTGGTGTATTGCTTGTGATGGACCACATTCTCCTCATCAATGTGGATTAGCTCAAGCCCTTGAAGAATCTATGAGACAAGAAGCTGAGCCTGACATTAATATGTTTGAAACTATTATAGAAAGTGATGAGGAGTCTATAGAAAGTGATGAGGAGTCTATACAAAGTGAATACAGTGATGTGCTGGATAATGAGAGGTTTGTTCAAGGACAACTAACCTTGGATTGGCATCCTACATTGAATGTGGTAACAATTGAGGATGAAGAAGTTCATCTTAGAAGGCCTAGTGAGGAAGAAGTTAAAAGCCTCACTAAAGCTGCCATTGCCAAAGCAAAACACAATTATAACTTAAGAAGAACCAGAAGGACACTGATCAGGGTGAACCTAGTTCCATGTTCATAAAAGAGATTACCTAAAAGGGGGCAGCAAGTAGTACTGCTACTTTTCCTAAGACTGGTCAAGAAAAGAAGGAACAGGTTAAGGATGTACCCAAGAGTACAGATGACAAAAATACCAGTGATATACAAGAAGCTGCCACAACAAAAAGAGCAAGTCAACTCAAGGAAGAAAGAGTTAGAGCTAATACTGAATTAAGCAATAGTTCTACATTTGACATGGCTCAAGCTCTTACTCAAATGAAGGTTATTGTCCCGTTAGTAGAATTGCTGAAAATAAAAGAACACAGGGATGCAGCTTTGTCTTTGTTTTCTAGTATATCTGATAGTAACACAGTCCTACCCACTGGTTCAGCTAAAATTGGAAAGGATCAAGAACTCCAAACTCCAGAGGTTTATGTTGGAACCACTATCACTCAAGAGCCTTCATAGGTAGATCCTTTTTATGTCACTTTGTTAGTAAACAACCGGTTGATAAAAAATTGTATGATAGATTCAGGAGCTGCTGCTAATGTTATGCCCTATGGTGTTATGAAAGAATTAGAATTGTCAGTAACCACTGTATATGGAAAATGATATGCTATGGATAACAGGAAACTACCTGTGATAGGTACAATGAAAGATGTTGAAGTAAAAATAGCAACATTCCTTGAGGTAACTTATAAAATGGATGTTATTATTACTGATACCAAGCCCCATTATGGTATGTTACTATCCAGGCAATGGGAAGTAGTAGTAGGAGGAAATGTTCAACTGGATTTATCTTATGCCACCATTCCAATCAATGGAAATCAGGTCAAGCTGTACAGAGAGCCACATGCTCCTAGGGTAATTGAAAATGTAGACCCTAATATGCTCAATTGTATGATTGATGTAGATCTTGATAACTTTAGACTTCAACCAATTTTGCCTCAGTTGAAGAATACTAACCCCATTGTGGTTGAATTAGAATCACAACAATATGGTTTATGGTAGATGTATTTTGATGGAGCTTGCTCCAAAGAAGGGTCTGGAGTAGGGGTTCTTATTGTATCCCCATCAGGTATAACTTTTAAGTATTCTTTCTTATTGGCTTTCTAGTGCATAAATAATACTCTAGAGTATGAAGCTCTATTGTTGGGGCTTGAAGTTGCAAAAAAGCATGGAATCTAGTTGTTGACAGTGTTAGGGGATTCAGAATTGGTTGTCTCTCAGGTAAGATCCAAATATGCATCCAAGAATGATAGATTAAAGAGATATAAACATGTAGTTTGGGATGTTATTGAGCATTTTAGTGCATTTTCTATTAATTGAATAGAGCGATCAAAGAATATTATGGTAGACTTCCTAGCTAATGTTGCCTTGAAAAATGATGATGCAACACTAACCGATATTTCCACTGTGGAAATAAAATCTAGGCCTGCTATTCCTGATAATGTGTACAATTGGC
Source organism: Cryptomeria japonica (assembly GCF_030272615.1). Classification (NCBI taxonomy): domain Eukaryota; kingdom Viridiplantae; phylum Streptophyta; class Pinopsida; order Cupressales; family Cupressaceae; genus Cryptomeria; species Cryptomeria japonica. The sequence continues at coordinate 80,450,724 of NC_081415.1, read as the reverse complement.
AAGTTTTTGTTGATGATGAAGACATTCTTAGGTTTATCCAATGTGTTGATGATTATGATGGACAAAAGATTTATTGCAATGCACTGGTGGAGGTGGTTGATAATAGGGAAACTATGTTCGGAAATTATTTGGTCCAGTTGGAAACCAATGAAATACCTAAAGGGCTGGTAGAGCTGGAAAGCATGTTCAGTTACAATGATAGTCACTTACATCAACAGTCTACCACCAAGTTGGAAGAATTAGAGGAGGTAAACCTAGGGACTAAATCATCCCCTAAGTTAGTATACATTGGGAAGAAATTACCCCCTCATGTCAGGACTAATCTTATTAATGTATTGAAGAAATATAAACATGTTTTTGCTTGGTCTTATGAAGACCTAAAGGCATATAGACAAGATCTTTTTCAGCATGAAGTTCCTTTACTTCCAGATGCTAAGCCTTTTAGACAGAAACAGAGACCTATTAATCCCCTGTTAGAAACTAAGATATAGCAAGAGTTGACTAAGCTAAGAGAAGGGGGGATTATCAAACCTGTAAGGCATTCTTCATGGGTCTCCAATCTAGTCCTAGTAAGAAAGAAAAATGGGGACATTAGATTGTGTGTGGATTTTAGAAATTTAAATGTTGCTTCTTTAAAGGACAATTACTCTTCTCCCAATATGGAAGATATGCTGTAGAGAGTAATAGGTTGTGATCTTTTATCCATGATGGATGGTTTTTTAGGATACAATCAAGTGTTAGCAAAGGAATCTGAATAGTTTAAAACTACTTTCACTACTCCATGGGGGACATATGTTTATGTAAGAATGCCATTCGGATTGAAAATGCTAGAGCTACATTTCAGAGAGCCATGGATGTAGCCTTAAAAGAATTCATTAATATTATCATGGTGGTTTATCAAGATGATCTAACTTGTTTCTTTAAAAGGGCTAATGATCATTTTTGGACATTTGGAAAAGGTGTTCAATAAAGCCTTGGAATTTGGTGTGTCATTAAATCCTATGAAATGTCATTTTGGGGTCACCAAAGGAAAATTATTGGGACACATTGTTTCCAAGGAAGGGGTAAGGATAGACCTCGAAAGAATTGAAGCAATAAACAAAGTGTCTGAACCAAAGAATGTTAAAGGTATTCAATCCTTTCTAGGCAAAGTGAATTTTGTTAGGAGATTCATTGCAAACTTTGTAGAGATAGTGAAGCCCATTGTCAAGTTGCTCAAGAAGGATACCCAATTTTGTTGGGATCAAGAAGCCTCAGAAGCTTTTGCTGAAATTAAAAGGGCCATTCAAGAAGCACCAGTGTTAAAATCTCTTGATTACAATAAGCCCTTCTCTCTGTTCTCTTTTGCTTCATATCATATAGTAGCTGCAGTGTTGTTACAAAAGGATAATGAGGGATATGAACATCCCATAGCTTTCTACAACAAGTCTTTGCAACCAGAAAAATTAAAATATGAAACCATGGAGAAACAAGTTTATGCTCTAGTTAAAGCTGTCAAGGCTTTTAGGCCATATCTGGTAAATGCAAATATCATTGCTTATGTCCCACATGCTATAGTTAAGGATATTCTATCCCAGTCTGAGGTTACAAGGAAAAGATGCAGATGGATTAATAGAATCCAAGAATTTGACTTGGAAATAAAGATCACCAAATTGGTGAGAGGTTTAGGTCTGGCTAAGCTCATGACTGAGTTTAATCTTCTGAATGTTGAAATACATAATGTTGAAGTCAAAAGTACTTCAGTCACTAGTATTGAAAGGCAACCTTGGTATTCCGAGGTAGTCCAGTCTTTAAGAGATCTTGAATTCTCAGAAGGAATGACACATAATCAGAAAAGAACTCTAAAACTCAAGTCACAAAAATATGTTCTCATTCAAGGTGATCTATTTTGGAGAAAAAGAGATGGAGAATTGCTAATGTGTTTGGATGAATTTCAGGCTAAATGGGTATTGACTGAAATGCATGATGGAGTATGTGGGGGTCATTACTCTGCTAAGACAACTGCTGGTAAGATAATCCAAGATGGATACTATTGGCCTACCTTATTCAAAGATGCTCATGCACATGTCCAGCAATGCGACCCATGTCAAAAGTTTTCATCCAAGCTGAAGTATGAAGGAGCTTTGCCCTTAAATACAGTCATAGTGGAAGCCCCTTTTGTCTAGTGGGGCATTGATTTTATTGGAGAAATTGTTGAGAGATCAGGAAGAGGTCATAGATGGATCATAGTAGCCACTGACTATTTTACTAAATGGATTGGAGCTATTCCTACAAGAAGAGCTACAAGTAAGGTTGTCATTGATTTCCTGATGGATAATGTAATAACTAGATTTGGAATACCTGCAAAATTGGTGATGGATATTGCCATGAGTTTTAGGTCGAAAGAGTTTGTAGGATTTTGTACCAGTCATGGAATAATCATGTCTTACTCTTCACCCTATCATCCTCAGGGGAATGGACAAATAGAATCCAACAATAAAAGCCTTTTGAACATCATCAAGAAAATTCTGGAAGAAAACAAGAGATCTTGGGATCAAAAATTGAAATTAGCTTTGTGGGCAGATAGAATAACAATCAAGAAGGCCATTGGAATGTCACCTTTTGAACTGGTTTATGGTACACAAGTCAGATTGCTAGTGAATAATCTTCTTCTAGTTTATAAATTCTTGCAGGATGAGGACATGGAGCTATCTAAACCTATGAAAAACATAATGATCCAAATTGTGGAGGTGGAAGAGCTCAGAACTCTAGCTCATAAAAGAAATCAGAAGATCCAATTGCAGTCCAAATACCTTTTTGATAAAAGGACATCATTAAGGAAGTTTCAAATTGATGATATTGTTCTTCAGTGGAATGCAAAAAGATAGGACAAAGGGAAGCATAAAAAGTTTGAATCATTATGGATTGGCCCTTTTGTGGTTTGTGATTTAAATGGAAAGGATTCTTATTTTGTGAAAAATATGAATGATAAAGTACATGAATTTCCAGTGCATGGACAATTCCTGAAACATTATTTCTCTTGATGTCCATGCACAATAGGTCCTTTGTTTGTATATATTTTGTTTCCTTCTTGTTGTTTTGTTAGGGTCTGTGTTTTGGTCTGTTTCTCTAGAGTTTCTGAGTTTTCTTGTGTTGACCTTGCGATCAACCATCTCCAGTCAGAGTCACTGTTATCACTGTTTAAGAAATGGGCTTTCTTTTCCCATAATTGGCTAAGTTTTTGAAATTTTGAGTCAGACACACTATCAACTGCTTCAAGTCTGTGTTAGGTCTTAAGGGTTTAGGGTTTTAATTTTAAATCATTCAATATTTCATAAAAAACCCTCTAGTTTCTATTCCTGCATTACTTTATCCACTTAAGTTATGGGTCTTGGGGTCGTATGAGGTGTTCCCCCATGTCATTTGCCTAGGTAGTTGTTGAATTAATCATAAAATTTATGCCTTATGTCTTTTCTTCCTAATATTCTTAGGCCTAGTAAGTTGTACGCAGCTCTCAGGTGGATCTATGGTTTTCACTATTTCAATAGGCAAAGTTGCGCGTAGTTTAAGACTCGTGAAATAGTGAAAGGGAAAAGCGTGTTCAATGGTGCGCATTTGGTCTGGTTTAAAAAGGCTCCATCTCGTTCAAGATTTAATGGTTGGCGTTAGTTCACAGTCGAAACTTGCAAGTGAAATACCTTTCGCGAAATGGTGAAAAGGTTTGGCAGGACCCTGCAGCGAAGAATTTTCAAATGGCTAAAAGGTGATCAGGTTTAAGAGAGATCGACGGTCTACGTTGTTTCATGGCTGATAGATGCTCGAAGGTTATGCCTTGTGAAATAGCGAAAAGGTTTTTTCAGTCCGCGAAAAGGGAGTTTTTATAATAGCATAACAGATGCACAAGTTTCATTTGATCTGACGGTTAGCACAACTTTGTAGGAGGAAGATGCTCAATAGTTAGCTTTCACGAAGTAGCGAAATGACATGGCACTCCAAGCAGGCAGTCCAGTCGGTTGAGATGGCGAGTAAGATGATGGTGCGTGGCATAAGGTCAAACTAGTCAGCAAGTCGGATTTAAGGATTAAAAGGTGGGTCCCAAAGGTGAGTCATGCTACGGAATAAGAAGTGCCATGGCAGATACAGGTGGCAAGGATGAGGTGGAATCTGATGTTTTCTCTTAGCAAATAAAAGGTTGACATGTCATTTCGAAAGTGACTAGATTCCAGGTGGATGGAGTTGAGTCAGAGGGTCCACGTCTGTTGAATTCAGTTAAGTTGTTAAGCATCAAGCAAGTCAAATATAATCTAATAGCCTGCGTGAGTTCGCATTGGTAAAGTGCTCATGTTTTAAATCCAGTGAAACAATGAAAAGGTTTTGGGGCCCCAAGGATAGATAAAAGCATGAAGTTAAAAGAGGATCAACTCTGATTCAATCTGATGGCTCGTGTTGTTTTGTGGCTGCGAACAAACCAAGGGATATGCTTCACGAAATAGTGAAAGGAAGAGAAGGTTCATCTAGGTGTAATGCTAGATGGTGACATGTTGATTGACATGTGGTTTCAGAAGAAATTGAGGGCCTACCAAGGTGTAACCGGTAGTTATAAGGGAAAGACACGTGGTTGACTTTGAACTAAACTCGAACAATTTTCCAAAGCTAATGGTTGAATGCCATGTGGTATTCGGTAACCAATGAAAGAGTGGCATAAGTGAAGCAAGCATAAAGGTTCCCCTTAAAGGATGGTCATCTCCGATTTGATCCAATCCTTCGCATTGTTTCGTGGCCCGAAGTTGAAAGTTGTTTAAGCTATGCGAAATAGCAAAAAATCTTTAGCCGTCAAGATAAAGGCACAGTTAATGAAGAAGCTGACGGTCTTGATAAGAGTTAAACACTGAGCAGTTAAAGTTCCATCTAACACCTGGAGTAGCTTCATGAAAGAGAAGTGCTCAGAGGATAAAGCCCACGAAATGGCGAAAAGGAGGTAGGGCTCGGTGCTAAGGCAAAGCTGTTAAGTCAGTGTAAAGACCGATCAAGTTTCATTTGATCGAACGGCTGGCGTGATTTCATTTGGTGAAATTGCTCAAAGGTTATGCCCTACGAAAGAGAGAAAGAGTGAAGAGGAAGAGGAAAAATGTGTAGGTGTGTTGTGACTCGTTGGAGCGAAAAATTTGAATTCTCTCATGAATTCAATTATCAAGGGACGGTCGAAGCATGCGGTATCAATGTCGTAGTTAAGAGCCTGAGTACCATATATGATCTCGTATCAATTGAGTGAAGGTATCATTCCAAAGAATTGTTACAGAGAAGTGGTTGCAGAGCTATTTTCTTCAAATACAGAGAAAACTTATTCAGTTGCAGAGCGGATTTCCTCAAGCTAAAAATAGGTTTTCTTGTACTCTTGTTTGGCAATTTCTTACCAATGTGTTTTAATTGAGGTCTTGATTTTGTCACAGAACCAGTTGGGGGTAATAGTTAAATTGCTTGCATATTTTAAGATGGCACCTAAGAGAGAGTTCTCAAGAAAAGTTAATTACTAGGAAAGGGCCATTTGTGATGATTTTCTCAAACAGTTGACATTGTCAACTAATCAGGCATCAAAGGTGAAAGAACTAGTGCCAAGAGCTCCTCACTTGAAAATAAGAGAAGGGCTATATGACAAGGGTAACTGGTTGAGAGACCCATAGGTTGAGTTGTCTAGGTTGGGGTTGTTCAAAGTTGGATTTGGCATCAGAAATTCTCCAGCCCCGAAGAATAGCATCTGGGAGTTAGATGTGGGAAAATTGGTAGTTCCAGGAGTATTCATGGATATGGATCTGCTGACTCAGATTGCACATAATTATGATCCAGTCACAAGGAGCATTAGGGATATAAATGGGAAAGCCCTCATTGAAATAAATAATGAGGAATTCAGAATTGCTTTTGGGCTTAGTGAGTTTACTAATTTTTTAGAACCTATTAATTTCAAATCATTAGCTCAGGTATACAGTGCACAGAGGAATCACTTTAGAAATGGGCCTCTTAAAGAATTCTTTGTGAAGATAGGTGGGTTCACAGTTGTAGGATGCAACACTGAAGAGCACTTCTCATTGAATCTATTCACCCTTAGGGCTAAGGGAGGGCATTGGTCACTTTGCCAAATTTTAGGAGAGGATGTTGAGGCAAATATGCCCATTCATTACATGCTAATGATTGCTCAGATTTTAAATCCTTCTCTTGCAGTAACCTTTGATTATGCTTCCTTTATTACTGATGCTATCCATGGAGGGTTGATAGGAATAAAGAATGGGAAGGTTGGTAGGCCTTTTGGATGGTATTCACTCCTCATGCATCTATTTTTATTCAAAGGTGGTGATTATTTTCCAAGTGGGATGGATCTTATAAAAGAGAAAGATGGAGAAAAGATTCTAGTACAATTATGGAGTACAATGTTGTCATGGGATAGAGATGATGCTAGTTTCTTAAAGTTTGATAAATGTTTTGCATCAAAGATTAGGACTCTCCTCTGTTCAAAAAATTTGAGACTCCCGAAGGTTCTTTTGTAATTTATTAGACCAAAAGAATTTGCAGAAAATATAAAAAATTGTCCATAATTGGGGTGATATTTACTTATACCCTGTCTCCACAGTTTTGAGAGTATTTGGTTTCAGAGGCACTCCATTTTTATTGCCCTATTAGGTCCCTCTCAAAGTGGGAACTATAGAAATCCTTAGACAAATTGGTAGTGTGCAAGACACAGAGCTAACAGGCAGGGGTAAAGGGACTATTTTCCCTACGGTTACTATAGCCCACCAAGTTGTAATAATCAAGGGAGGTTGGAACTGTTTTGCGGATTTTCTTAAACCTTATCATTTGTCAACTATAGTGTCTAGGTGTGCCGATCCAGAAGATTTATTTAATGGCATGTTTAGAAAGAGGGCAATATGCAGAGGTAGACCCCATCAATTTCAGTTTCCTGAAGACCTCATTAGAAATGAGTTTGTTCTAGATGAGCAGGAGCCGAGGAAGTAAAAGTGGGTGGCTTATAAAAAGGCCTTAGACTTTGTACATTAGTTTGATACCAAATATGACCCATTGTCTATATTTTGCCCTTTTGAGGAGAAAATAAAGTTCCTAATTCTTTGCTTTGAGGATGTAATGCAGACTCTGAAAGAAAAGAGGGAGGTTGTGATTAAAAACAACCTTGAAAAGGAAAGAATGGTTCTAATTAGGTCTGCCTCCACTAGAGCAATCCCTCCTGGTGACTATACGTTGCACAAGAAGTCTAATTATAGTGTGTTGATGCCTACAACAGGGGAGCCCTCTACCTCTAAAGGAAAGAGGAAGATACACGATGTCACTGACATCCAAGATAACCCAAAGAAGTAGAGAGTGGGAAAAGAAATAAAATCTGTTACACCCTTGTACTCTCCATCTCAATCGCCTATTCATATAGGAGATGAACAGGCGATAGTTGAACAACTGATACAGTTAGGCAGTCTGGGAAAAATAGCTTACACATATGATGAAGTAGAAGAGGGAATGCTAGAAGAGCCTCTTGCTACTGAGATGAATATCACTACCAATGAGTTTAAGGGCCAGGAGTGGGATCCTGAGATCAAGCAGGCCAGTGAAGACTTCTTGGCTGGCAACAACTTTGTTACATCAGGAGCATTCATGCAGTTTGTATGGAAGCAAAACATTGACAAATATAATGCAAGATGTGAGAAGAGAAAAGGTGAGCAGCCTCATAAAGACCCAGCTGTGGTTGAGGAGGAAATAAAGCAAGAAATTATAGATGAGTTTAAGACCATCACTCTTGAGCAAGGAAGAGATATTTTGGCACAAGCTGGAGTACTCATTCTCCTTGAGTGGGACATAGCAGATGCCTTGTTATTGGAGGCTGTGAGAAAAGAAACCAAAACCATGGAGGGAATCACTTTTAGCAAAGATAATGCTGCACTAGTCATGTGGTCTCTTAATAGAGATGAGAATAAGAGAAATAAGGACACCCCAGGGTCAAGCTACCTTGGTGGAATGATAGTGAAAAGAGTACAGAACACAGGGGTGGTGGAAGCTGCTAGCACTGTGCTAGAGACTGTAAAGTTTAGTGTTACAGTAGTAGAAAAGGAGGCTAAGGAAAAGGCAGACCTACAGGTTAAGCTGGAGACAATTTTGAAAGCTTACAATAGTGCTAAGGAAGAGGTAAGGGGTAAAGATAGCATCATTGCTAAGTTGCAAAGCCAGTTGACAGGATAGTACCATCAGGGTGGGTCTTCAACACTGATGATTTCCTCTTCTCCTGCAAGACCTTGATCTACCAGCCCCATTATTGAGTTCCCACCATCTCTAGCACCTTCTAGTTCTCAAATGGTTGAGATCACTCCTCAAGAACTAGAGAATTTCAAATAGGCTCAAGCCTTGTATGCCAAGAAGTATGAAGAAAGAGTAAGGGCTACCATTTCATGTTTTGCAGACACCATGAGTGCCTCACTATTATATAACAACATAAGCAAGATTTTGGATATGTGGAATGAGCTTAATGGAGATAAGGCCATTTTGATGGCTATTTTTGACAAGCGGAAGCCTAGAGAGCAGGATTTGGAGCTTATTTGTGTATCTTATGATGAAGCAGGGGCTGATCCTATCATCAAATCCACTTGTGACACTACAAAGGATCTAATAAAATTAGCAGAAGGTATAGACAATGCTGACAGGAAGATCAACTTGTACAAAAAGGAGCACACTGATCAGGTTTTTGAATTGATTCCAAGAGTTTTTGTCAGCCCAAATAAATTAAAGGACAAACAAGTGTGGCTTAAGGAATTAGAGGCCAAATTGTCAGCTAGAATAAAAGGAATTGTTGACTTAGATGATGCTTCCTTTTTGTTGTAACAATTTAGGAGATAGAGAGAATCAAATCTCACTATGGTTTTCTCAATTCAGAGGTCAACAAGATGAGAAATTCTTGGAAAAGGTTAATCAAGGCAAAGGCAAAAGTAATTAACTTTGCATGGCCAACTGATGATGTGTACAATGAGTGGACAAGAAAATATGCCATTCAGGATGCAGAACAGTTAAAACAGGTTGCAACGGGCCAACAAGTAGAAGAAGCCGCTGAGGTTGAAAAAGACTTGTAACCGTTTTAGGAGAAGGTTTTGTAACTTCTTCTTGAGAAGCAATAATTGCAACAAATTCTCCTAGGAAAGTCCGAAGCTATGTGCATCCATATTGTTATAAATGGATACTAGGACTAGTAGAAAAAGGAATGCAAAGAATTGTAAGAAAACGCTGCAGAAATTTATCTGAGCTTTTCCAAGTTTTAATGGAGAATATTTGAAAGTTTTTGTAATACTTTCTTGAAGATAATATCAATATACAAACCATCAGTTTTGAGTTTAAACTTTGTGTCATCTTCAAATGTGTTTGTAAGTGTTTACTGTTTCATTTTGAATAATCCAGGGTTATTTTGTTTGAATAAGGTTGTAAGGCAACTTTCAGTAGATATTTTTCTTATCTTTTCTCTTCAGGAGGGGAATTAAATATGCATGAATTATTTCTACTAGTAAATTCTTTGTAGGATACTTTTAATCTTGATGAACATAGTTTGATGAAGTATGAATAAATTCTTGTGTTTGTTAGGCATGTATAGGGATCTACAGAAGCCAAGCTAATGGGATGTGTAGAGATATTTTGATTTGGGGAGTATTGTTTGAATTTAGATGACTCTGTGACCTTGGATAAGGCACTGGTATAAATTGAGGTTGTTTATTACATATTTTGTAGGTCAAATACTAAATATGAGTATAATTTTCATTCCTTTGTTTCAGTAAGTTCTAAGGTGATTAGATCCACTGGTTTTCTAGACTGGTTTGTTGTGGATTTATCTTTTAAAAGTGTGAGTTTAGTTCACAAAGGTATACCCACCTGGACTTAGAGTAGGTCTGAAGTGTAGAAGGTTAAATCAAACCTTGTCATATGTTGTTCTAAAAGTTTCCTTCTCTTTAATATCTCTCCTGGACAGAGTTATCATATTATTATAAGCATATTGAAGTGAATCAGATTTTGAAGACAACAAAGTCAAGTGACACAGAATCTGAAGATGGAAATAAATTTTAGATTGTTAAAAGCATGAAGGAAGATGCACACAGTGTAGACAATTTTTGTGCAAATTTGAAACAATATGGAGGATTTGGATCATTTAGGTATTTAAAATATGACTCTCGAATAGAAGAAGAGAAGAGGCAAATAGAATAGTCAGTAGTGTGTACACTTCTCAAATTCCAAGTAGTTCCATTGGAAGTAACTGATTTTCTTCCAAAAGCATTGTACTCTCATATTGACAACAGATGGAAATATGCTATGGACTTGGAAAAATAGGTATGAGAAAGAGTTTTGGTACATCTCTTTCCAGACATGTCGGTAGATGATATAAGAAAATATTTGAAGAACTACTAGACAAATTTTCAAGTAAAGCAAAGGGCCTTGAAAATGATGAATGGTCTTTATCTTGAAGTAGAGAAGGAAACTAAAGAAAAATGGCAAGACATATTCAGAATTTAGACTAAAGAGCCTCAAGGTGAAGTGGAAATAGTTGACATCATCTAGCAAGATCCTGCTTCAACTATTCAACTATATGAGGATGTGATGTACACTAAGGCACATGAAGAAGAGCTGATAGAAGGAAATGCCTATGCCAAATTGATATCAAGTGAATTAGTCTTGGAACAAGTTAAGTCCTATCCTCTGGTAACTCAACAAGTGTCAACCAAGAAACCTCAGGACACAGAACAAGGTAAAGAGGATCAAAAGGATACACAAGGTGAATCTATCTCTTAAGCCATAGGTGAGAAAATTTCTCAAGCACTTGCAAACACTGAAACTATTGCCACTGAGACCCCAAGCAAGGAAACACCAAGGATACATCAGAGGCTGCAGGAACTAACAAAAGTGTTGCTTCCACCGAGCAACAAACTGAGGAAGAACAAGCCTCCAAAGCCATTGTACTTCTTCACCTGGTGAAGGCATCATCATCCAAAGAGAAGAAAGCAAAGAAGAATAGTTTTAAAATAGATTTGTTAAAGCCTAGCGTGTTGCCAAATGTTGACATTTTAAAACTAAAAGGGCAAGCACCTATTGAATTCAGAGAGCTGTGTAAAGCCAAAGCAGAATAGAAAAAATAGATAGCTATTTAGAAGAAGAACCGAGTACTTCAGAAGGTCAAAGCATTATTGATAGACATGCTACCTGAAGTTATCGTGAATAAAGATGCTGCCATCCATATGCAACTGGATGAACTACTCACTCAATTAGAAGCATCAGGAGTAGACGCATCAAAATACCTTAGCAAATTAAAAGACAAAGAGCTAATTGCCAAGATGATTGAAGAAGTGCAGAAAGTAATTGCTATAGGTAAAGTCAAGCTTGTTGGATTCATTGCCACGTTGTCCCCTCAACTCAAGCACATTATTTATTTATTTCAGAAGTTATGTACATTTTCATTCTTTATTAAAGATATCAAGCATAAGACCAAAGTCATTGAAAAAGAGATTACCGATCTCTCCAATAACCTGACTACTGAGCCCAATTCTATTCAACATTTTTATACAAAATTACAAACTCTTATGGCTCAGCAATTAGAACTTCAGAATCAAGAACACAAAATAAGGATGGATATCATGACTCTTCAAATATTATTTATTCCCCATTTATCATCCGTTCAAGAGTAGATCAATCAAGCTACCCAATTATCCACTCAAACAGAGGGAAGCACTTTAGATGGTTTGATTTCACTGTTAGCTGATATTACAACTCATAATTCTTTAATGGAAAGTGTCAAGGATGCACTTACCAACGCTCTCAATGACAGTCGTACCAAGTATAATTATATTTTTGATCAGTTGCCCCCACCTAATGGTAACTAGTTTTGGTGTTTGTCAATAAGGGGGAGTGTACCAAGTATATAGAGTATAGAGTTTTCAGAGTTTTATCCTATCTACCGAGTGTACAGATGACATTGACAGGGGGAGCATGGAACATTAGGAGCATGCAAATCAAGTTATGTGCAACATATTGATAAGGGGAGTATGTATTTGAACAAATGTATATACTATCATTTTATCAAATTTTGTAAGTATATAGATTTTGAGTTATGACTTTGAAAGGAGTTTTGTCAAACATACCAAACTCATGTCAAAAGGAGAGATTGTTATTATTTACTAAGTTGTCATTAGTTTTATGTCCAAAGTCATCCTATATACTCTAGTCAGTTAATAATACTGAAATATTCAGTCGGTAAGTACTAAGGCTGTCGGTTACATAAGAAAGGCTAGTCACCGAGATGAGTAATATTGAGCTGCCTACCGAGTAAAGTTCCTATGCCTACCGAGAAGCAAAGAAGGTATACCGAGTTAATCTGAACTAAGTGGAAACATGTTACCAGATTCAATGAACCTAGACACATATGTAGATACGTGTTACAAGAATCAAGGAATAGGGAACCGTTATTACATAGGAAATTGTATTCAAAGATTTTGTATGATTTTGAGGAAGTTTATCCAATGAAATAATTTCTATGTTTATTCATTTGATAAAACATGTTTGTATGATTAATGTATGAATAAGATCACTGTCTCAGAGATCTATATATGCAGAGTGATTTGAGTTTCTAACATTGAGAGGGAAGATTGATGATTTGAAAATGAAAATCATAAGAGAAGAGTGACAAAGATATTCAGAGGTCACCAAGAAGGTTTTTTAGGAAATAGTTTAATGAATAGAGTCTACAGAAGAGGTCACCGAGTTGGTTTATCAATTACCAAGGTATGCTATGAGCAAGGTAATTTAATATTGAGCACATAGAGTCTGCTATAACATTTCAGATGTAAAGTTGCAGATATTTTGTAAAGATTTTTGATTAAATCATTTGAGTTGTAATAGAAACCTTTAACAGGGTCAAAGACTCTAACAAAGTCTATAAATTGTAAATATTTTAACTAGGTACAACATTTTGTAAAATCCTTTAGCAAGGTAGATCTAAAAGATCTTGATACTTCTAATAGGGTAAGCTATTAGAATTAGCTAAATATGTAGCTCTAACCGAGCAACCTTTATTATTGCAGTAGTGAAGTTGTGGGTGCCATCCCCACCATAGTTTTTCTCTCTAACAAAGAGTTTTTGCATAACCAAAATATTTGTGTTATGGAGTGAAATGTGTATGGATGTTATTTCTATGATTATGTTTTAGCTTTATATATTATGAGATCAACTATACACAGTTTATGTTTATCAGTAAGATTGTTTTTGAAGAAAAGTTTTGAAGTACTAATTCACCCCTCCCCTCTTAGTACATTAGCTTTCCTAGTTGGACCTAACAATGGAAACACTTGCTTCTCTACTTCAGACACAGGAAAATCAAGAGTGTTACAAATTCCTAGTGGAAGAGTTGTTTTACCCTGCTCATAATTGTCCTGATTCCCAAACTATCTGTCACCTTGTTGGGCATGATTCCTCCCGCTATGGACAAACTTAAACATACTTGAAAGATAATATACACCCTCCTAACTTGTCAAATAACCAAAAGAGAAACTTTATTCATCAATCCTCCCATTATATTCTTGCTGTGGATATCCTTTTTAAACAAGGCCTGGACAATACTCTTTTAATATGTCTTGAGCAAGAAGAATCTGAGAAGGCCTTAAATGAAGTCTATAATGACATTTTTGGCACTCATTCAAGTGGTCTTACTCTTTTGAAAAAAATCATATGCTTGGGATATTATTGGCCAACTATGGAATGGGATTGTTTTCAAATAGCTAAAACATACAAACAATGTTAGATCCATGGAAATTTAATTCATGCACCAGCAAAAGAGCTTCATGATTTGGCAACATCATGGCCTTTCTAAAAATGGGGTCTTGATCTAGTATGAAAGATAAATCCTCTTTCATACAATGACCACAAATTCATCCTCGTAGCTACATAATATTTCACAAAATGGATTCAGGCAGTACCTCTCACAAATATCATAGGAAAACAAATTATCGCATTTATCTTGAACTACATCATATGTCGCTATGGGATACCCATGACCATTATCACTGAATGGGTGATCGTTCAAGAATCAGGATGTACAAGAGCTATGTGATAAATTTAAGATCCAACACAAATTCTCCACACCCTACTATTTACAAGGGAATGGACAAGAAGAAGCATCAAACAAAACAATTTTGAAAATCCTAAAAAGACAGTGAATGATGCTGACAGAGATTGGCATATTCAATTGAAACCTACTCTATGGGCCTGCTATACCAGTATCTACACACCAATAGGTGCCACACCTTTCTCTCTTATCTATGGATCATAAGCAATACTGCTAATAAAAGTAGAGATACCTTCTCTACGAGTATCATTAAAAGGCCTTATCCTAGATGAAGAACAAAGAGTATCTCGACTGCAAGAGTTAGAATTGAACTATGAACGATGATAAAATGCCTTTGATCATTTAAATGCATATCAGCAAAGAATGTGCCAAAGTTATAATCACAAGGTAAAATTTGAGAGCTTTTCAAGTTGGAGAACTAGTTCTAAAGGAAAATCCACACAACCAGGTAGATCGAGAAAAGAAAGGGAACTTTGAACCAAACTGGTTGGGTCTATTTGTGGTCAAAACATTATTTGGGTTAGGAGCATATCAATTATCAACGCCAGATGAAGATCATCTCGAGGAACCCATCAATAGCATGCATCTGAAAAAGTTTTATGTCTAGAAAGCAAAAAATCCAAAAACAGTGGAAAAGAAGAAAAATCCAAAAAATTAAAAAAGGAGAAAAATAAAAAAGAGTGAAAAAGTAGAAAAATAAAATACAGTGAAAAAGCAAAAAATTAAAAAACAAGGGAAAAGCAGAAAATACAAAAACAACAAAAACAAAGAAAAAAAATCAAATATGAGAAAAAGTGCAATAATAATAGATGGTGAAAACTTGGAAACATGCACTATCTGTCAGCTAGCTCTTCCATCTATTGGTTCATGCACCCTTCTACTTGCATTCATTTCCATTGACGTTGTTCATATCCATAATAAAGACTTTGTACATATGCAGGCATCACGGGTGATTTCTCACCATGGTTGGATCATTGTATTTACCATAATAAAAGTTTGTTTCTAGACTGGGGGCAAAATCCTAAACCTAGCTAGGGGCAAAAATTTTCATTGTTTAGAGCTTCATCAAACATGTAGAACAATAGTTAGACAGCTCTTGTCAAGCGAAAACTGAGACACATCCAAAATTGAACACAAGATCAATGCTAACCATCAAACTATCACATGTCAGTCTGAGTGCATCACACACTTTTTCATGGATGATATCTTTTGAATAATGATTTTAGCACTTTAATCAATTATTGTTCAACTTTTGTATCTTTGATTTTCACTATCATGATTTCTGAGTGACTCTAGGATGTCTTTGACTAGAGGAACACGGAAGGAACATGATATTTTTCTTGTCTACTGTCTGTAAATTAATCATTAATATGTGAAAATTTGTCTTAGGACGTGATCATTGGAGTATCATCAAAGACATTTTTGATTTGCATTTAGAAATGGTTAATACTGCCTATTTTAAGCAAGCAACACTCATGTCATCTTGGTTCAATTATACCTCGATGCTTGTGCTAACTTGCAATATCAAAATCGAGGAAAGTACTGCTCAGGTCATCATGGTTCAATTATACCATCGATGTTTGTACTCACTTCCCATATTTTAAAAATCTCAATGATGACAAAAAGAAATAACCTAGTGACTGGTTTAAACACATCAATACATTTGCATTTGCATTTAGCTTGCATTTCATTCTTGCATAGGATCACAATAGGTAATCTCATCCAAGGCCAAATCTATTGCAAGAAACATCAATGTATCATCATAGATGTATACACAATTAGAAAGATGACTCATCTCTCTCCAGATGTTGTCGACCCAAAGCAAATCTTATGCTACTGCCTCGAATGTGCCAACATCAGTACATCTGAATCTTCCTGCAATAGGACATCAACAAAATGTCAATTCTTTATCCAATCAATCTTATCAATTCTATCAATCCATCTCATTTGATCCATTCTATCAGGTCTTATACAAGATATATCATTTAAAACCAGACGCTTTGATCATCTTTGTCTTATACAGGAGGTGTCATTCCTGAAACTAGACTTGATCTCAATCTTATCAGTTTTAATTAATCTTATCAATCTTATCAATTCTATCAATCCATCTCATATGATCCATTCTATCAGGTCTTATACATGATATATCATTTAAAACTAGATGCTTTGATCATCTTTGTCTTATACAGGAGGTGTCATTCCTGAAACTAGACTTGATCTCAATCTTATCAGTTTTAATTAATCTTATCAATCTTATCAATTCAATCAAACTCTATCAATCATCAAATCAAGCATCACATCAAAGTGATCGAAGAACTCACACTTTCATCAACCATAGTGGCAGGAATCAACTAATAATTTATCGGGAAATCAATTTCACAAGAATTCAAACACTCCAAAGGTTAATTATCTCAATTGATCTCCCAAGGGGGAATCATCGTATCGCAATTTAGCAATCAATGGCTAGGGTATCCTATCGAACCAATATCACACCAACATCATCACATTGAGATTATTCTTTGAATCAGCATGTCATCACACCTCGCTTCAAAGAGGGGCGAAATGTACACACCTAAAAAATGGTCTGAAGATAATTAATTAAATAAACAATTATTTAATTAATCCCCCTTCCTAATTTAATTGAATTCACTAGCAATTTTATTAAATTCCCCATTCACCTGCTTATTAATAAATCTGAGGATTTATTTAATAAGTTCATTTCAATAGTCCCCTTTGATTAATTAATCTAAATTAATTAATCCCCCCCCCATTTAATTAATTCTTCTAATCCTCTAACTAATTAAAACGAATCAATTTATGAGTTGTTAAAAGTTAATTAGCCTTTTCCTATTATTTGAAATTTGAAATTTAAATTCCTCACATGCCTCCTAACGTCTAACCACACCCTAACCTAACCCATTCAACCTAATTACAAGTTTAACTAACCCCATCCTAACCTCCTTATCCTAATCTCCTATGGGTTGGATATTCTCCCCTTGAGACACATGACACTTTTGCCACATGTCTCTTCCCTTGGATACTTGCCCTCTTGTGAGCAAGATTCCTTGACACTTTTCACCACAAAGATGACAAGTATCCCTCCCTCCAACCTCTTCTCCAACCTCCTCCAATTTGACCCTTGATATCTTTAGACTCAATCTTGATCGTTGATTCCTCCCACCTCACCCCTGGCCTTAGAAATCCTATAAATATCCCCCATTTGGAGCACAAAGGATCCCATCTCAAGCATTTTTGTTATAGGCATATCATTTCTAGCATTCTAGTCTAGCATTTTTGTTATAGGCATATCATTTCTAGCATTCTAGTCTAGCATTTTTATCATTTATTGCATCTTAGATCTAGCTTAATTTGATCATCTTCTAGTATAATTGCTTAATCATATAGCATAATCAATCTCTCATCTAGCTTAATTGCTTCTATCATTTAGCATAATCAATGCATATAATTAGCTTCTTGGATCAATCTAGCTTGCACATCATATAATTTTAAATCCTCCATCTTGGTGTAGTCAAGTCACTAGGATTGCTCATCTAGATCTAAGAGGAATTCCACACTTGCATGTCCTAGGAGGTGATAGATAACTTTGCCATGGTTTATCTTTCATTTGATTTCAATTTTCTAACCATTCTTGTAATGATCTATTGAGTGTTTGTGTTGTAGTTGCAGGTACCCTGCTTCACACTCATGACAATGTATATTTTTGTTAAATTTCTATAATTGTTGTAACAATATGCAAAAAGTTTCTGCATTACCCTCCTCTCAAGGTTAGTGTAGGAAGACTTTTTTCCTCTACTTAAATTCCTTACAAGTGGTATAAGAGTCTGATTACCTTTGATTTAAATTGTGGGTTGTTGGGTTTTTTGAACTAATCCAGATTTAAGTGGGAGATTGTGTAGAAGACACCTTTTAATCTTGTTGTAGGAATTTTTAGATGGAAAGTTTGTAAGGGAGAATAGAGGTGGGAAAATTTAGTGGAAGTAATTTTGAGACAGTGGAAGCTAAATATGGAAGATTTGCTAATAGATTGAGATCTATGGGATGATGTTGATGCAAATGTCCAAAGACCCTCAGATCCTACTACAGTTGCTCAATATGATGTTATGGACCATAAAGCCATGGGTCTAATGAGACTATGCTTGGCAAACTTTGTTATGATCAATGTCCATGAAGAGAATACTGCAAAGAAGTTATGGACTAAACTTGGTGAGATGTATCAAGCAAATTTTTATTAAATCATATTTTCTTGAGGAAGAAATTGTATTTATTGAAGATGGAAGAAGGTGGACAAATTGTAGACCACCTGGAAGAATTTAATATGTTGGTGGCTCAATTGGTATTTGTTGGTGTTAAGATGGACAAAGAGGAGAAATGCTAGATCTTTCTTTGTTATTTGTTTGATTTGTGGGATTCTCTTGTTATGGCTATCTGTAGTACTTCTATTGTTTTGAAGTCTAAAGATGTGGTGGGTGCCCTACTTGGTGAAGAGATATAGAGGAATGTATCCATCAGTTTGAAGGAAGCCCTAATTGTTCATGGAAGACCTAAGGAAAAAGGAAAGAAGAATGAGAAGCGTAATAAGTCCAAATCCAAAGGGAGGTCAAAA